>NC_044038.1:11120909-11310909 GCF_901765095.1 Microcaecilia unicolor
TAGAGAGGGAATCAACAGGGGAGAGGAATGCGGGGATGCAGAAGATCAAGCAGCAGAGGAGTAAGAGCAGGTCTTTAAGGATTTCTTGAACTGGCTGTGAACGGATGTCTCTTTTAACTTTGATGGTAGAGCGTTCCAGAAACGTGGACACGTGAAGCAGAAAGAAGAGGCAAAGAGCAACTTGTATCTTAAGTTCCTGCAGTTGGGAAAGTGGAGATTGAGATAGGTGCGGGATGACTTCACGGAATTCCTGGGCGGGAGAGGTCGATTAGGCTGAACATATAGGCTGGAGCGTCCCCGTAGACAATCTTGTGGGCAAGAGCACAGACTTTGAATGCAATACGTTCTTTGATCGGGAGGAAGCCAGTGGAGCTTCTCGCGAAGGGGCTTTGCAGCCTCAAACCGTGATTTGCCAAATAGCAGTCTCGCCGCCGTTTTCTGCGCAGTCTGGAGCTTCTTAAGGGTGTGTTCTTTGCAGCCGGTGTAAATTCCATTGCAGTACTCAAAGTGGCTCAAGACGAGGGAATGGATAAGTGTCCTGAATAGGTCAAATGGGAGGAACTGCTCGATACGCTTAAGGGACCTCATGGAAAGGAACATTTGCTTCGTAATAGACATGACTTGAAGCTCAAGAGTCAAATGGGGATCCAGAATGACCCCAAGGAGCTTCAAACTGGCTGCGACAGGAATGGTGATGTTCTGCGCAGTAACCGTGCCCGGTATAGACTATATTTATATATTTAATTTTTTGTGTGTGTTTCTCTGTTTTATTTCTGTTTTTTTAAGATATTGACTCCTGAAGCAGGCATTGATTTGCCAGTTCCGTGTCGAGTCTGACAGAGTCTTATTGTATCTGATTGACCTTGGATAATAAAATTGTATTTCATTTATATTGACCTCTGAGATGGGATCCTATGTGGAAGACCATTGGTCCTTCTCTACTCCTGTCCTCTTTGCCAAGGTCAGTGCCTGACGTACTGCAGGGAAATATGTTTTATTCTGTCTTATCTACCAGAGGACTGTTAGAGGCTGTTCTCGCCCGTTCCCTGTCCTCCACAAGTCTACCTGCACAAAACCTCATATACATTACCAAACTCCTGGACTTCTAAAAGGATGGAATCGCTTGTTTACTGTTTCCAAAAGTACCAAGGACTATGGGGACATGTGATGAAGTTACTAAGTGGTACATTTATAATAAAATGGAGATAATATTTCTTCACTCAAAGTACAATTATGCTCTGGAATTGTTTGCCAGGGAATGTGGTAAAACTGGTTACTGTAACAGGGTTTAAATAATATTTGGTAAGTTCCTAAAGAAAAGTCCATAAACTATTATTAAGAAGGATTTGGGAAAATCCACCTGGATTGGCCACTGTTGGAAACAGGATACTGGGCTTGATGGACATTTGCTCTGTCCCAGTATGGCAACACTTATGTACTTGGGATTCTGAATGGAATCTTGCTACTCTTTGAAATTCTGCATGGAATCTTGTTATTCTTTAGAATTCTAGAATCTTGCTACTCTTGGGGTTCTACATGGAATGTTGCGAATATTTGGGTTTCTGCCAGATATTTGTGACCTGGATTGGCCACTGTTGGAAACAGGATGCTGGGCTTGATGGACCTTTGGTCTGTCCCAGTATGGCAATGCTTATCTACTTGGGATTCTGAATGGGATCTTGCTACTCTTTGGGGTTCTACATGGAATATGGTTACACTGAAATTCTGCATGGAATCTTGTTATTCTTTAGAATTCTAGAATCTTGCTACTCTTGGGGTTCTACATGGAATGTTGCTACTATTTGGGTTTCTGTCAGGTACTTGTGACCTGGATTGGCCACTGTTGGGCTTGATGGATCTTTGGTCTGTCCCAATATGGCAATGCTTATGTTCTTATGTACTTATGCCTCTGTTCCTGCCCCAAGGAAAAGCAGCCACAGTGATCCCCCCACCCCACCCCTTTTCAATGGGTACTTTTTCCAGTCAAAATAATGAACACTGTAGCTTCCCTTATTCTAACCCAGATTCCAAGAAACGTCTGCAAAAATGTGTTAAAAATGCATGCGCTGTGGACCAACACCCTTACTTTGACATGCATGTAGGGTGGGTGATTTTCAAAAAGCACTTTTATCTGGGTAAATAGTCGTTTAAATGGATAAAGAGCTTTTGAAAATTGCTTTGCTGGTGACCTACAGGGGAAAACTTAATACATGATGAGAACTGTTTTGGGCATTGCACAGCTTTTGGGGGATGGGAAGAGAGCACGCTTTGGAGCATAGAATAAGGAAAAGAAATTATATCATAGCGGCACAGACTTCAGCCTGTCACGTAGTCAATGAAAAATTCTTCTTTTTCTCATATGAAGACTATTTCTTTTTTAATGAGACCTATTAATCCAGCCAGAAACTGGGTTTAGCTATTCAGGAGCAACACTGCCTGAAGCAGAGCCCTCCACAGTCACATAAGGACCAAAGTCACATCCTAATCGTCTTCCTTTCTTTCTCTTGGGATTAGAGCTGCCAAGAGGGCCTGATGTTTGAGAGCGGGAGATTTTAAGCAAACTCCAAGCTCCACCCCACTCTGTCCAACCACGCCCCTCCACCTCAAGGCTCCACCCCCTAACATACTTTAGTCACGGCATCAACAAGCCGCCTCTTCCTGGGGCAGCAAGTGAAGCACTTTCGGGGGGGGGGCAGCCCTTACCGCCACCCAGGGGCGTTGCCAGACTTTGGCGGGAGGGGGGTCCAGAGCCCGAAGTGAGGGGGCACATTTTAGCCCCCCCGGCACCGCCGACCCCCCGCCATTGCCGCCCCCCCGCCACCACCGCCACTAAATTTGACCCCCCCCCTGCCGCCAACCCTCTCGACCCCCCCTCCCGCCGCCAACCCTCCCCCGCCGTCGCCTACCTTTGCTGGCTGGGGACCCCAACCCCTGCCAGCCAAGGTCCTCTTCTTCCTTTGTTCTGTTTCTGAGTCTGACATCCTGCATGTTGTATGTGCAGGATGTCAGACTCAGAAACAGAACGGAGGAAGACGAGGATCTCGGCTGGCGGGGGTTGGGGTCCCCCGTCAGCAAAGGTAGCAGATGGCGGGTTGGCAGCGGGAGGAGGGGTCGAGAGGGTCATCGGCAGGGGGTCCAGGGCCAAATCTAAGGGGGCCCAGGCCCCCACGGCCCCACATAGCTACGCCCCTGCCGCCACCCATCGAGGTGGCAGTAAGGGTTCTTGTTCTAACCCGGCACTGCCCGATTACCACTGGGTACACACTGGTGCTACCAAAATAAATATACTTTTGTAGCGTCAGATATGATGGCGCACTTGGGGTGGGAACTACTGCCGGGCTGCTGTGGTAGCCTGGCAGTTCTTCCTTTTTAGCAAGCGGTAAGCCTGTTCTAGAGTGGGGCTGAGAAATCTGTGTTTACTGAGGGTATTTTCATAGGAGATCCCCCAGGTAGGAAATACGCATAAGTAAGTACCTAGTTTGTTGCTATTTTATAAAGTCACATGGGCAACAATGTGTCTTCATAAAACATACATTATACGACCTACCAGTCAGAAATACAACCGGATCAACACGAACATATCTAAACCTCCAGTACCCAAGCTGCAATGGACTCAAATACAAATCAACTTATGCATCCAGCTTTTCCTACATAAGGACACAACTATGGAACGCATTACCTAAAGCCGTGAAAACAACGTATGACCACCTAAACTTTCGGAAATCACTAAAACCTTACCTGGTCAAAATGCATACCCTACCGACCCTACTTAAATACCTGAACCCTGCAACACTACGAAACCAAATCAAGCAATGGACATAACGAAACTCTTCCCCTATACGATTCCTTATATGTTTGTTCCACGTGAACTTTATTCTACCACAATATCACTGTGTAACTGTCTATACCGGAATTGGTGAACGCCGTTACGGTACTATGTAAGCCACATTGAGCTTGCAAATAGGTGGGAAAATGCGGGATACAAATGCAATAAATAAATAAATACACAGGTGTACTTTATCTGTCTATGCTTTATAAATTACTAGTAAAAAAGGCCCGTTTCTGTTTGAAAGGAAACGGGCGCTAGCAAGGTTTTCCTCTGAGTGTGTATGTTTGAGAGAGTGTATGTGAGAGTGACTGTGTGAGAGAGGCTTCTGTTCCTGCTGCTGTGCATTCCCCGTGTTGTGCTGATTCGCTGCTCCCTGTATCGTGGCTCCGCCCCTCTCCCTTCTACTGGCCAATCTGGTGTGGGTTGTGTGACATCACTATTATCTACTCCAACATGATCCACGGTTCCAGGCAGCCTCAGAATGTTGGAGGTGAGAATTATTATATAGGATGCGTACCCATGTTCTGCCCTCGCTGTGCCCCTAAACACGCCTACACATGGGTTGCAGAAAGGTACACGCCTTCTCGTCACCACGTGAATGCCTTGAGTCAGTTTTCTAAAGGCCCTTCCCTT
Organism: Microcaecilia unicolor; assembly: GCF_901765095.1. Taxonomy (NCBI): domain Eukaryota; kingdom Metazoa; phylum Chordata; class Amphibia; order Gymnophiona; family Siphonopidae; genus Microcaecilia; species Microcaecilia unicolor. The sequence continues at coordinate 11,125,372 of NC_044038.1, forward strand.
TGGGTAAACCAGGGTTTACCTGCTGAAAAAAAAATTGTAAAATTACTTCCAAAGTGCCGATCTTTTCTGGTGGCTGACTGTTCTACCTTCAGCGCTTAGTGTCACCATAACAGGGCTGGCTTTTGAGGTGGGCATCCACACAGAGCAATATGCAAGAAGGGGCAACATTACACTGGCCTCCTCCTCCTCCCCCTCCGCCATCCATCCTACAGGCAAGGAGAGAGAGAGAGAGAGAGAGAGAGAAGGTGTGGTAGCCATGTTAGTCCACTTTTAGAGGTAATCAATAGAAATCAAACAAAATAAAAATGGAAAAGAAAATAAGATGATACCTTTTTTATTGCACATAACTTAATACATTTCTTGATTAGCTTTCGAAGGTTGCCCTTCTTCATCAGATCGGAAATAAGCATATGTTGGTAGATGACAGTATATATGAGTGAAACATCAAAGCATTTCAGTGACAGTCTAACAGGATGAGGGTGGATAGGTGAGAGACAGGAAGAGTTGGGTGGATGAGGGACAGGGAGATATGCATGGAGATAGAAGGGTGACAAAGCAGTACAATTTTATGGTTTATAATGGGCTCGAAAACCTAGATCTTTGTTAAGTCCTGTCTGGTGGGTGTCAAAATATTTAATCATTCTGACTTCAAAGGTCTTACGTTCCTGTATTGTTTTAAAGTTCCCTTTCAGGATTCTTACCACACCATGGGATAATGAAATATTGTGACACCCACTAGAGAGGGCTTTACAACGATCTGGGTTCCTACAACATTATAAACCATAAAATGATACTGCCTCTCACCTACTGATCACCCATTTATTTTTCCTTGTTTCTCATTCCTCCTCTCCCCCCCCCCCCCCCCTTTCCTCCAGTATGTCATTGGAATGCTTTTATGTTTTACTTAAGTAGAGAGGTGTGGTAGCCGTGTTAGTCCACTCTTAAAGGTTATCAATAGAAATCAAACAAAATAAAACATGGAAAAGAAAATAAGATGATACCTTTTTTATTAGACATAACTTAATACATTTCTTGATTAGCTTTCGAAGGTTGCCCTTCTTCCAGATCGGGTTCTACATGGAATGCTGCTACTCTTTGAGATTCTGCGTGGAATCTTGTCACTCTTTAGCATTCCGGAATCTTGCTGTTCTTTGGGGTTCTGCGTGGAATGTTGCTACTCTTTGAGATTCTGCCTGGAATCTTGTTACTCTTTAGGGTTCCAGAATCTTGCTATTCTTTGGGGTTCTACATGTAGAGAGGTGTGGTAGCCGTGTTAGTCCACTCTTAAGGTTAGCAATAGAAATCAAACAAAATAAAACATGGAAAAGAAAATAAGATGATACCTTTTTTATTGGACATAACTTAATATATTTCTTGATTAGCTTTCGAAGGTTGCCCTTCTTCGTCAGGGGGTGGGAAGAAAGTGAAAAGAGATACTGGGCAGGAGGAGAGAGAGGTGCTGTGTTGGAGCTGCAAGTGCCCAAGGGCATCGGGCAGGGGAGGGAAGGTCAGTTTCAGTTTTTGCACAGGCCACTGCTTAGCTTACAGTTGGCCCTGAATACACCCAGGACATACTTTATAAGACACATAAAAAACTGGGCTTATTTTTAGGAACTGATATCACTTGTTTTGTGCTTATTTTTTCACGCCTGCCCTGAAATACAGAGATCCATAGTTCAACAGTGCTGATGCACTTCAAGGGGGTCTGGCAAAACGTAACTTAGCCCGTTTTGTGTGATAACATTTTTTGCATGATGTAACAAGGATCCAAAAGCCCCCTCACATTATTTCACTCTGTATTGTGTTATAGAGCTTAACAGATTTTTCCAGTGACAGCCAGACTCCCTGCTCATCTGCGAAGGCTGCAGTTCTTCGCCCATCCTCCCGCAGCCTACAGCTGCTTTAGCTGTTGCTATCGCTGTCCTGTTTTAAATGCAGGAAGTACTGTGTGTGCAGGCGACTTCTTTTCTCCATAGACTGTAATCATTATGTCAGAAAAGCATTTTGTCAAACACCCACCAGAAGCCTGGGAGACTTACCTGCTTATAATCGAACGAGAATAACGCCCAAGTTCCGACCTAAATCGGGAGATGGGCGTTCTTCTCACAAAAACAAATAAAGCGGCATAATCGAAAGCCGAACTTTGGACGCTTTCAACTGCACTCCGTCGCGGATGCGGACAAAGTTGACGGGGGAGTGTCGGAGGCGTGGTGAAGGCGGAACTGGGGCGTGGTTATCACCCGAACAGAGATGGGCGCCCTTCGCCGATAATGGATGCGTTTGTAGCTAGAATTTAGGGCACTTTTCCTGGACCCTGTTTTTTGACGAATAAGGCCCCAAAAAGTGCCCTAAATGACCAGATGACCCCCAGAGGGAGTCGGGGATGACCTCCCCTGACTCCCCCAGTGGTCACTAACCCCCTCCCACCACAACAAATGATGTTTCACAACTTTTTACTTTCACCCTCAAATGTCATACCCTCCTCCCAAGCAGCAGTATGCAGGTCCCTGGAACAGTTGTTAGGGGGTGCAGTGGACGTCAGGCAGGTGGACCCAGGCCCATCCCCCCCCTACCTGTTACAATTGTGCTGCTTAATGCTACTAGTCGTCCAACCCCCCCCCAAACCCCCTGTACCCACATGTAGGTGCCCCCCTTCACCGCTTAGGGCTATAGTACTGGTGTAGACTTGTGGGCAGTGGGTTTTGAGGGGGATTTGGGGGGCTCAACACCCAAGGGAAGGGTGCTATGCACCTGGGAGCTCTTTTACCTTTTTTTTTGTTTTTGTAAAAGTGCCCCCTAGGGTGCCCGGTTGGTGTCCTGGCATGTGAGGGGGACCAGTGCACTATGAATCCTGGCCCCTCCCACGAACAAATGCCTTGCATTTATTCGTTTTTGAGCTGGGCGATTTCATTTTCCATTATCGGTGAAAAGCAAAAACGCCCAGCTCACACCTTGGCGAATAAAGCATGGGCGTCTATTTTTTTTAAAAAATACGGTTCACTCCGCCCCTTCACGGACCCGTTCTCGGAGATTAACGCCCATGGAGATAGGCGTTTCTGGTCGATTATGCCCCTCTTATCGGTTCTGGAGAAACACCTGTAACCAGGGCATCTGATTTTTCATACTTATTTTGGAAGGGTGGGGGAAGTGGGGTGCATTAGATATGATATTTCTGCTGATCTATGTCGGGAGCCTAAGGAGTGTGTGTGACCCACTAAGTTTCCACCCAGAGCAAAGTGGAGTGATGGCAGGGGTGGACTAACCAACTGGGCAGTGCCTGAGGGCCCAGAGAGTCCGGGGGGCCCAGTGTCCCCCCCGCAAAAACTACAGCCCCCCCAGGTCTACTTTGAAGGGCCCTGGTGGTCTGGTGGCCTTTTCAAGGACAGGAAAGAACCCCACTCTTTCCTGCCTGCTGCGCAGTTCTGTCCGAGTGTCCAGCACCGCCACATCTTCAAAATGGCTGCTGAGACCTGCGAGACCTGCTGCAGGAAATCTCAGTAGCCAGTAAGAAGAGGTGGCGGCCCTGGGTAGAGCAGCGGTGGCAGGCAGGAAAGAGTAGGGTTCTTTCCTAACCCCCCCCCCCCAAAGAGGCTACTAGACCACCAGGGCTCTTCAAGGTAGGTCTGGAGGTGGGAGGGGGGGGCTGTAGTGTGCAGGGAGTGCTGAAAACAAAGGTGGGGGCAGCAGCGGGGGCCTGAGGGGGCCCGGGGCCCTAGATCACTGTCAGTCTGGCCCTGAGTGATGGAAGGGAAATCTGAAACAAGCTCTGCTGGGTATCGAAGAGCATGGAAGACTTAGGACCGCTGCGAACCCACTCCAGCTCCACAGGTCCATAGAAGCTTTCTGTTTTGTTCTGTACACTGCTAGCATCTCTATGCTGAAGCACGATGTTAACATACTCAGCTTCTCCAGGACAGAAAGTGATCATTTATGTATTTATTGCATTTGTAGCCCACGTTTTCCCACCTATTTGCAGGTTCAATGTGGATTACAGAAACCTGTTATGGCATCGCCATTCCAGGAGACAAATACAGTTGGCGTTACAACAGGATCATGGGTGAGGGAAAAAGAGCTGAACAGAGTTATAGAAAGATGACTATCAGAATAGGGTGAAGTGGTGAAGTGTTATAATAAGCTATGGATTCCCATTGTAGGCTTTGTTGAAGAGATAGGTCATGAGACAAGGAGGCCAGTTTGCCAGCCTAGGTTGGTGCATTGTGCGCTGGTACAAAGTACATATATAAGTACATAAGTATTGCCATACTGGGAAAGACCAAAGGTCCATCGAGCCTGCCCAGCATCCTGTTTCCAACAGTGGCCAATCCAGGTCCCAAAAAAGTACAAAACATTTTATACTGCTTATCCCAGAAATAGTGGATTTTCCCCAAGTTCATTTAATACCAGTCTATGGATTTTTCCTTTAGGAAGCCGTCCAAACTTTTTTAAAACTATGCTAAGCTAACCACCTTTATCACATTCTCTGGCAACAAATTCCAGAGTTTAATTACATGTTGAGTGAAGAAACATTTTCTCCGATTCATTTTAAATTTACTACATTGTAGCTTCATCGCATGCCCCCTAGTCCTAGTATTTTTGGAAAGCGTAAACAGACGCTTCACATCTACCCGTTCAACTCCACTCATTATTTTATAGACTTTTATAGACTTCCATTAGTACCAAAAATGGATGTGTGGCAAAATAAAAATTGGCGTCGGTTGGTTTTGTGTATCTGGATTTTCAGAAGGCGTTTAACAAAGTACCTCATGAAAGACTCCAGAGGAAATTGGTGAGTCATGGGATAGGAGGTAGGGTTCTATTGTGGATTAAAAACTGGTTAAAAGATAGAAAACAGAGCGTAGGGTTAAATGGTCAGTATTCTCAATGGAGAAGGGTAGTTAGTGGGGTTCGCCAGGGGTCTGTGCTGGGACCACTGCTTTTTAACATATTTATAAATGACCTAGAGATGGGAGTAACTAGTGAGGTAATTAAATTTGCTGATGACACAAAGTTATTCAAAGTCGTTAAATCGCGGAAGGATTGTGAAAAATTACAAGAGGATCTTACGAGACTAGGAGACTGTACAGGGGCTCATTTTCAAAGCACTTAGACTTACAATGTTCCATAACTTACAATGCAACTTTGTAAGTCTAAGTGCTTTGAAAATACACCTCAATGTGTCTAAATGGCTGATGACGTTTAATGTGAGCAAGTGCAAAGTGATGCATGTGGGAAAGAGGAACCCGAATTATAGCTATGTCATGCAAGGTTCCACGTTAGGAGTCATGGACCAAGAAAGGGATCTAGGTGTCGTCGTTGATGATACGTTGAAACCTTCTGCTCAGTGTGCTGCTGCGGCTAAGAAAGCAAATAGAATGTTAGGTATTATTAGGAAAGGAATGGAAAACAAAAATGAGGATGTTATAATGCCTTTGTATCGCTCCATGGTGCGACCGCACCTCGAATATTGTGTTCAATTCTGGTTGCCACATCTCAAAAAAGATATAGTGGAATTAGAAAAAGTGCAGAGAAGGGCGACAAAAATGATAAAGGGGATGGGACGACTTCCCTATGAGGAAAGGCTAAAGTGGCTAGGGCTCTTCAGCTTGCAGAAAAGACGACTGAGGGGAGATATGATAGAGGTCTGTAAAATAATGAGTGGAGTTGAACGGGTAGATGTGAAGCGTCTGTTCACGCTTTTCAAAAATACTAGGACTAGGGGGCATGCGATGAAGCTACAATGTAGTAAATTTAAAATGAAATATTTTCGTCACTCAATGTGTAATTAAACTGTGGAATTCGTTGCCAGAGAATGTGGTAAAGGCGGTTAGCTTAGCGGAGTTTAAAAAAGGTTTGGACGGCTTCCTAAAGAAAAAGTCCATAGACCATTATTAATTGGACTTGGGGAAAATCCACTATTTCTGGGGTAAGCAGTATAAAATGTTTTGTACTTTTTTGGGTTTCTGCCAGGTATTTGCGACCTGGATTGGCCACTGTTGGAAAAAGGATGCTGGGCTCAATGGACCTTTAGTCTTTCCCAGTATGGCAATACTTATGTACTTACATGCCTGATTATAAATGGATTACTTCTAATTAGTGCTGTAATTACTCTATAAATTACATTCTGTCCTCTCCTCTGGATTCAATTTCTTTTTGGCTGCTTTAGATTTTTGACCAGTGATCTGAATTCTCAGGCACGTTTAACCAGTCTGGTTTTGAGGTTATCCGTGATGAATATACATGAGATAGGGCCTACATTCACCGGAGACCCGGGAATCTATTTACTGAACATCTATTCTAATAATCCTATAACAGGGGCCCACTACAGGCACTGGTTATGGCACTATTTTAAGCCTATTCTATCAATAGAAATCAAACCAAATAAAACATGGAAAAGAAATTAAGATGATACCTTTTTTATTGGACATAACTTAATACATTTCTTGATTAGCTTTCGAAGGTTGCCCTTCTTCGTCAGATCGGAAATAAGCAAATGTGCTAGCTGACAGTGTATATAAGTGAAAACATTCAAGCATTACTATGACAGTAAAATAGATACCATTGGAGATTCTACATGGAATGTTGCTACTATTGGAGATTCTACATGGAATGTTGCTATTCCACTAGCAACATTCCATGTACAAGGCTGCGCAGGCTTCTGTTTCTGTGAGTCTGACGTACGTGCAGGACGTCAGACTCACAGAAGCAGAAGCCTGCGCGGCCACATTGGTGATCTGCAAGGGCCGACTTCTACATGGAATGTTGCTAGTGGAATAGCAACATTCCAAATAGAATCTATAGAAATCAAACCAAATAAAACATGGAAAAGAAAATAAGATGATACCTTTTTTATTGGACATAACTTAATACATTTCTTGATTAGCTTTCGAAGGTTGCCCTTCTTCCTCAGATCGGAAATAAGCAAATGTGCTAGCTGACAGTGTATATAAGTGAAAACATTCAAGCATTACTATGACAGTAAAATTGATACCATTGGAGATTCTACATGGAATGTTGCTACTATTGGAGATTCTACATGGAATGTTGCTATTCCACTAGCAACATTCCATGTACAAGGCTGCGCAGGCTTCTGTTTCTGTGAGTCTGACGTACGTGCAGGACGTCAGACTGACAGAAGCAGAAGCCTGCGCGGCCACATTGGTGATCTGCAAGGGCCGACTTCTACATGGAATGTTGCTAGTGGAATAGCAACATTCCATGTAGAATCTATAGAAATCAAACCAAATAAAACATGGAAAAGAAAATAAGATGATACCTTTTTTATTGGACATAACTTAATACATTTCTTGATTAGCTTTCGAAGGTTGCCCTTCTTCCTCAGATCGGAAATAAGCAAATGTGCTAGCTGACAGTGTATATAAGTGAAAACATTCAAGCATTACTATGACAGTCTGACAGGGTGGGAGGATGGGGGTGGGTCGGAGGTATGCATGGGGACATCAAAGCGTATCATTGATATCCTAACAGGATGGGTGTGGATAGGTGAGGGGAGGGTGATCAACAGAGACATACAGCTTTATGGTTTATAATGGGCTAGGAACCCCAGATCCTTGTTAAGTCCTTTCTGTTGGGTGTTAAAATATTCAATCATTCTGACTTCAAAGGTCTTACGTTCTTGTATGGTTTTAAAGTTACCTTTCAGGATTCTCACTGTGAAGTCACTGGTACAGTGTCCTGGTCCTGGTCCTGTAAAATGCTGACCAACAGGGGTGGGAGCTCTACTGGCACCAGTATTGTTCATGTGATGTCTATGTAAATTGAATCTTGTCTTAAGCATCTGGCCTGTTTCTCCAATATAGCATCCTTCGTTACATTTTTTACACTGAATGATATATACCACATTGGAAGATGAGCAAGTGAAAGAGCCTATTCTATAAAGAAAAGTACTGTTCACAGTTCATTTATTTACTGTACCGCAAATAAAGTAATTATCTAAGCGGTGTACAATTAATATGATCAAGGAAAAGAAAAGGGGGAAGAAACACAGTGTTGTCTAGATTACAATAATGGATTGTATATGTAGAATACGTTTAGAGTAGTAGATTATATAAGTAATTAATAGATTACATTCAATTAATTCATTCTTTAAGGCATGGTAGAAGGAACCTACCCCTTCCTTATAGAATACAAGCACAAGTGACAGAAAACATGCAGATGTTAAGAAATGGAACACGAAGGCAGGGAAAATCCTCTACGTCAAAAAGTCCAAACACGCAGGAGTAGAGGCTGACCAAAAGACGAATCCAACGCTGGAGATAGTATGAGGAAATACTTTATTGTTGCTGATACGTGGAGGGGCATAATCGAACGGGGCGCCCACGTTTTCCTGAGGGCGTCCTCGCAGGACGTCCCCCACGAAGGGGCGGGGAAACCCATATTATTGAAACAAGATGGGCGGCCATCTTTCGTTTCGCTAATACGGTCGGGGATGCCCAAATCTCCACATTTAGGTTGACTTTAGAGATGGTCGTCCCTAGAGATGGTCATCCCCGATTTTTGGCAATAATGGAAACCGAGAATGCCCATCTCAGAAACGACCAAATCCAAGCCCTTTGGTCGTGGGAGGAGCCAGCATTCGTAGTGCACTGGCCCCCCTCACATGCCAGGACACCAACGGGGCACCCTAGGGGGCACTGCAGTGGACCAGAAAAAGCTTCCAGGTGCATAGCTCCCTTACCTTGTATGCTGAACCCCCAAAACCCACTCCCCACAACTGTACACCACACCCATAGCCCTTAGGGATGAAGGGGGGCACCTAGATGTGGGTACAGTGGGTTTGTGGTGGGTTTTGGAGGGCTCACATTTACCACCACAAGTTTAACGGGTAGGTGGGGATGGGCTTCGGTCCGACTGCCTGAAGTGCACTGCAGTACCCACTAAAAGTGCTCAGGGACCTGCATACTGATGTCATGGAGCTGGGTATGATATTTCAGGCTGGCATAGAGGCTGGAAAAATATTTTGAACATTTGTTTAGGGTGGGAGGGGGTTAGTGACCACTGGGGGAGTAGGGGGAGGTCATCCTCGATTCCCTCCGGTGGTCACCTGGTCATTTAGGGCACATTTTTGTGGCTTGGTCGTAAAAAAAAAGGACCAAGTAAAGTCGGCCAAGTGTTCGTCAGGGACGCCCTTCTTTTTTCCATTATCGGCTGAGGACGTCCATGTGTTAAGCACGCCCCAGTCCTGCCTTCGCTATGCTTCTGACACGCACCCGGGAACTTTGGTCGTCCCCGCGACGGAAAGCAGTTGAGGGCGCCCAAAATCGGCTTTTGATTATGCCGATTTGGGTGGCCCTGTGAGAAGAACGCCCATCTCCCGATTTGTGTCGGAAGGTGGGCGCCCTTCTCTTTCGAAAATGAGCCCAAAAGGGACCCGACACGGTCCGTGTTTCGGCGTAATAAAACGCCTACATCAGGGGTCTTGTAATAATTCTAAAAGACATAAAAATATAATATACAAATGTAACGCATATAAAAAACACACACAATTTGCTTGTGGCAATCTAGAGAACATAACAAATCAAAGATAAAAATGAAGACAAGCAAATTGTGTGTTTTATTATATGTTAAGCTCTGGAACTTACAGGATTTCCCAAAACACCAGCTGCTTTTCTTTGTACCATTCTTCTCTTTATTGATCTGTATGCTTTTATCCAGAGATTTTTTTTATTAACCACCCTCCCTCCGGTCCCTCAATGACATCAATTGCTTTCTGTTGCCTTAAAAATCCATTTCAAACTACTTTGGCTTCAGGTAGCCTTGCGAGGAAGCGCTGAGTGAAAACAAGAATCTGTACTTCACTGTAGAAGCTAAAAACATGTTCAGAAGCATCTCGGGTTTGCCAAAAAGAGCTGGTGAGGTGGCTGAGCAGGAAGAATTTTCAAAAATCTGTCTGAGGAATGAGATGGAAAGATTAGGGAAACAGTAATAATTTTATTCTAAGTGCTTAGGGTCAGTGACGTTCCTAGGGTGGCTGACACCCGGGGCGGATCGCCGATGAGCCCCCCCCCCCGGGTGCAGCATGACCCCCCCCCCCCGGTGAAAGGACACCCCCTCCCCCCTGGCGAAAGGACACCCCCCCGGGTGCATTTTTACCTGCTGTCGGCTTCACTCGTTCCATGCTCCCTCTGCCCCGGAACAGCAAGTAACCTGTTCCGGGGCAGAGGGAGCACAGAACGAGCGGAGCCGACAGGCGCGCGGCACCCCTCCAGCGGCGTGCACCCGGGGTGGACTGCCCCCACCGCTCCCCCTTGGTATGCCAGTGCTTAGGGTCCCTTTTACTAAGCTGCTTTGAGTGTCTACGCGTGGCAAAATGGAGTTACCGCCCACCTACAGCTTGGCTCTTGCGGTAATTTCATTTTTGGAGCGCATCCGATACGCGCATCTGAAAAACGTTTTTTTTTTAATTTTCGGGCGCGTGTAACTGATGCACGCCAAGTGGCATTTGACGCACGTAGGTCATTACCGCCCGGATTCTTTTACCGCTAGGTCAATGGCTGGCGGTAGGGTCTCAGACCCAAAATGGACGCGCGGCAATTTTGATTCTGCCACACATCCATTTTCAGCAAAACCCAAAAAGGCCTTTTTTACAGGCGTGCTAAAAAATGGATCGGCGTGCGCCCAAAACCCGCGCCTACACTACCACAAGCCATTTTTCAGAGCGCCTTTGTAAAAGGACCCCTCGGTGAATTAACCAATCCAATGCTCTGCTGTTCTGAATAAGGAGGGAACAACAAATAGAAAATCAATCCATAAAACCTTTGCGGTCTGAGGCTTTGTATTTTGTCTTGATTATCAGATGAGGCAGAATGGCAGCTATCCAAAGACCTACTGGGCTTCGGTGTCAAAGACCAGAGACTAGGTTTTCCCTAAGTAGGTGGTCTGCACAGTGATTGGAGAAAAAGGGAAACTGGGCTTTTTACTTCGTAGTGTGAGTTACTGGGTACCTTTTTAAATCACATTTTCAATAAACGTAAAAAAATGGATTACAAACAAGTAATAGCAATTTACAGTACCACCAGGGGCGTAGCCAGACCTCGGCGGGGGGAGGGGGCACAGTTTAGCCCACCACCGCCCCCCGCCGTCCCTCCCTAGCCACTTTCGACCCCACCTCCCGCCACTGACCCTCCCCCGCCACTTTCGACCCCCCCCCCCTCCATTGCCGTCGCCAGGTACCTTTGCTGGCGGGGGTCCCCAAACCCTGCCAGCCGAAGTCTTCTTCAGCGCTGGTCTCCGGCACATTCGCTGATCTGTCTCTGTGAGTCCTGATTCCTGCCCATGACCCGCCCATGGCCACACCCCCTTTGAGACGTCAGGAGTCAGGAGTGACAGAAACAGATCAGTGAACGCGCCAGAGACCGGCGCTGAAGAAAACTTTGGCTGGCAGAGATTGGGGACCCCCGCCAGCAAAGGTACCTGGCGTCAGAGACGGGGGAGGGTCGGCAGTGGGGGGGGGGGGGTCAAAAGTGGCAGGGGAGGGTTGGCAGTGGGGGGGGGGTTGAAAGTAGAGGGGTCAGGGCTAAATCTGTGGGGGTCCATGCCCCCCTGGCCCCACCTAGCTATGCCTCTACCACACCCTAATGCTGTTTGTTTATTTATTAGGATTTATTAAGCCATTTAGATTACTGCAACAGAATTTATGCAGGTTGTAAAGAACAACTAACTAAGAAACTTCAGACCGCACAGAATACAGCAGCCAGACTGATCTTCGGAAAATCAAAATATGAAAGTGCCAAACCCCTTCGTGAAAAATTGCATTGGCTTCCCGCCAAGGAACGTATTGCCTTTAAGGTTTGCACCCTGGTCCACAGGATTATTTACGGCGAAGTTCCTGGATACATGTTGAACCTTATAAATCTACCACCCAGAAACAGCACCAGTCTATCCCGAACTTACTTAAATTTGCATTATCCAAACTGCAATGGACTTAGTTACAAATCAATTTATGCATGCAGCTTTTCTTACATAAGTACACAACTGTGGAACGCTTTGCCCAAAACTGTGAAATCTATCCACAACCATCATAACTTCAGGAAGTCACTGAAAACCAACTTGTTTAAGAAGGACTATCCCCCTGACCCAAATTAACTTTCTACTTCCTGCGACACAGCAAAACTATGGACCGTATTGGACTTTTATCACCACCCCCTTTTTATTTCTTTGTTGCTTTTATTTAAGTTTCTTATATGTCAATCTGTTCAGAACTCTGCTGCACGCCTTATATTCCGCCTGAACCGATATACTCATATCACCCCTCTCCTCAGGTCGCTTCACTGGCTTCCGATCAGATACCGCATTCAGTTCAAGCTTCTCCTTCTTACCTACAAATGCACTCAGTCTGCAGCCCCTCATTACCTCTCTACCCTAATTTCCCCTTACGTTCCCACCCGTAACCTCCGCTCACAGGACAAATCCCTCCTCTCAGTACCCTTCTCCACCACCGCCAACTCCAGGCTCCGCTCATTCTGCCTCGCCTCACCCTATGCTTGGAATCAACTTCCTGAGCCCTTACGCCAAGCCCCCTCCCTACCCATCTTCAAATCCTTGCTCAAAGCCCACCTCTTCAATGTTGCTTTCGGCACCAAACCTCTATACCTTTCAGGAAATCTAGACTGCCCTAGTTTGACGACCCCTACTTGTCTGACTGTACATTTGTCCTTTAGATTGTAAGCTCTTTGAGCAGGGACTGTCCTATGTTAAATTGTACAGCGCTGCGTAACCCTAGTGGCGCTTTAGAAATGTTAAATAGTAGTAGCAGTAGTAGTAGTCTACTACTATATTGTGTATTTGTATTTTACCGGACCGGAGCCTGCCTCTCCGGTATTGTGTAAGCCACATTGAGCCTGCAACTAAGTGGGAAAATGTGGGATATACAGTGGTGGAAATAAGTATTTGATCCCTTGCTGATTTTGTAAGTTTGCCCACTGACAAAGACATGAGCAGCCCATAATTGAAGGGTAGGTTATTGGTAACAGTGAGAGATAGCACATCACAAATTAAATCCGGAAAATCACATTGTGGAAAGTATATGAATTTATTTGCATTCTGCAGAGGGAAATAACTATTTGATCCCCCACCAACCAGTAAGAGATCTGGCCCCTACAGACCAGGTAGATGCTCCAAATCAACTCGTTACCTGCATGACAGACAGCTGTCGGCAATGGTCACCTGTATGAAAGACACCTGTCCACAGACTCAGTGAATCAGTCAGACTCTAACCTCTACAAAATGGCCAAGAGCAAGGAGCTGTCTAAGGATGTCAGGGACAAGATCATACACCTGCACAAGGCTGGAATGGGCTACAAAACTATCAGTAAGACGCTGGGCGAGAAGGAGACAACTGTTGGTGCCATAGTAAGAAAATGGAAGAAGTACAAAATGACTGTCAATCGACAAAGATCTGGGGCTCCACGCAAAATCTCACCTCGTGGGGTATCCTTGATCATGAGGAAGGTTAGAAATCAGCCTACAACTACAAGGGGGGAACTTGTCAATGATCTCAAGGCAGCTGGGACCACTGTCACCACGAAAACCATTGGTAACACATTACGACATAACGGATTGCAATCCTGCAGTGCCCGCAAGGTCCCCCTGCTCCGGAAGGCACATGTGACGGCCCGTCTGAAGTTTGCCAGTGAACACCTGGATGATGCCGAGAGTGATTGGGAGAAGGTGCTGTGGTCAGATGAGACAAAAATTGAGCTCTTTGGCATGAACTCAACTCGCCGTGTTTGGAGGAAGAGAAATGCTGCCTATGACCCAAAGAACACCGTCCCCACTGTCAAGCATGGAGGTGGAAATGTTATGTTTTGGGGGTGTTTCTCTGCTAAGGGCACAGGACTACTTCACCGCATCAATGGGAGAATGGATGGGACCATGTACCGTACAATTCTGAGTGACAACCTCCTTCCCTCCGCCAGGGCCTTAAAAATGGGTCGTGGCTGGGTCTTCCAGCACGACAATGACCCAAAACATACAGCCAAGGCAACAAAGGAGTGGCTCAGGAAGAAGCACATTAGGGTCATGGAGTGGCCTAGCCAGTCACCAGACCTTAATCCCATTGAAAACTTATGGAGGGAGCTGAAGCTGCGAGTTGCCAAGCGACAGCCCAGCTCTTAATGATTTAGAGATGATCTGCAAAGAGGAGTGGACCAAAATTCCTCCTGACATGTGTGCAAACCTCATCATCAACTACAGAAGACGTCTGACCGCTGTGCTTGCCAACAAGGGTTTTGCCACCAAGTATTAGGTCTTGTTTGCCAGAGGGATTAAATACTTATTTCCCTCTGCAGAATGCAAATAAATTCATATACTTTCCACAATGTGATTTTCCGGATGTAATTTGTGATGTGCTATCTCTCACTGTTACCAATAACCTACCCTTCAATTATGGGCTGCTCATGTCTTTGTCAGTGGGCAAACTTACAAAATCAGCAAGGGATCAAATACTTATTTCCACCACTGTAAATGTGTTAAATAAATAAATAAACTTTCTAAGCGTATTCTGTAAAGTGGTGCGTGTATATTCTGATAGTTGGATCTCAAAGAGGGTGTGGCCACTCATCATTCAACAGGGGCGTAGCCAGACCTTGAGGTGGGAGGGGGCCAGAGCCTAAAGTGCGGGGAGGCACATTTTGGTCCACCGCCGCACTGCCACCCCGTCGCCCCCTCCGCCGCCCTGCCGCTCCCCACCCACTGCTGCCGCTGTACATCTTTGCTGAAGGGGGTCCCCAACCCCCACCAGTTGAAGCCTTCATCCAGCGCTGGTCTCTGACGCTGATGCATTGCTTGTCCTGCGCTCTCTTCCCCTCACTTACAGCATCTCGTTTTAAAATGAAACTGAGCGTGTGTTTCACTAAAATGAGTGCACCGGACCATGAAGGGAACAAAGCAGGCAATGCAGCGGCGCCAGAGACCACCGCTGGACATAGGCTTCAGCTGGTGGGGGTTGGGGACCAAATGTGGAGGGGCCCAGGCCCCCATGGACCCACGTAGCTATGCCACTGATTCAGCTCGCACTTCATGAATGCTCGGTGTCCCTTCAGCTAGCTTCTGCCAGCCAAGAATAATGAATCTTTCCAGGTGTGTTGAAACTGCTCTGCATCCTGACCGGTAGTAATGCACAGTGGCATACTTATACAAGGTGTATGTGTTGCGAAGGCAACTCCTGTCAGACCTGGCTGCCCACCGTACCGTAAAATCATCTCAGCTGCAGTCTTTGCCTGGGCAGCGGCAGCGGCACTCATAGGCTGCCTGCGGCCTGCACTGGTCCGGGACTTCCTCTCTGAACCATTCCGTCCTTCACAAAACAGGAAGTTGCATCAAAAAGGGCAGGATGGTTCAGAGAAGTCCTGATGCAGGCCACAGGCAGCTTATGAGTGAGGGGGGAGATGGGGGCGCATGGAAGAAGCACCCTCTGTAAACATTTCCTGGCTACATCACTGGTAATACAGCTTGCAGTTCTGGCATGGAAGTATTATCAGCATAGATCACTCAGGTTTCCAGTATACACTCTACTGCCAGGCATTAGACTTGTGAGGAAAAGGTGATGTGTCATGAATGCATCCCAAATGCAAGCACCGTGACTGAAGCGAGGTAGGAGTTTACTGCTATTTTTAACTGCCACCTTGCAACAGGAAAAGTGAGCAGAGAGATTATCCAGGAAAGTAACAGACATACCTCAGGGCTTCTCAAACCTGTCTGGTGATCCCCCCATAGCCACTCAGGTTTCCACGATAGCCATGCTAAATATGCATGAGATGAATTTGCACACGGTGGAGATCTGGTATATACAATTACATCTTTTGCTGAATCATGGGTATCCTGAAAACCCAGCTGGCTACAGGATCCCAAGGTCAGGGTTGGAAGTCCCTTGTTAGCCTGTGGAGATGGGCTTCAGTCTGGTTGATGGTATGTCAGGAATGGAGTGAGTTTGCCAGCTGGCTGTCGATATCCCGGCTTCCTCACTTCCCTGCATGGTTTTGGGAATTTGTCTCAAGCATCTAATCACTAAATCTGCAAAGGACTCAAATACAAATCAACCTATGCATCCAGCTTTTCCTACATCAGCACACAACTCTGGAACGCATCACCAAAAGCCGTGAAAACAACGTATGACCACCTAAAGTTCCGGAAATCACCAAAAACTAACCTGTTCAAAAAGGCATACCCTACCGACCCTACTTAAATGCCTGAACCCTGCAACACAACGAAACCAAAGCACGTAATGGACATAGGACAACTCTTCCACTCTACGATTCCACACGAACCTTATTCTACCACAATATCACCTTGTATTTGTTCATACCGGAGTTGGCGAACGCCTTTCCGGTACTATGTAAGCCACAT
This sequence comes from Microcaecilia unicolor, assembly GCF_901765095.1. NCBI lineage: Eukaryota > Metazoa > Chordata > Amphibia > Gymnophiona > Siphonopidae > Microcaecilia > Microcaecilia unicolor. The sequence continues at coordinate 11,141,734 of NC_044038.1, forward strand.
TGAGCCTGCAAATAGGTGGGAAAATGTGGGGTACAAATGTAACAAATAAATAAATAAAATAAAAATCTGGCAAACAGAAAGTTGCTGTTTATACCCAGACTGGTGCGGTTGATCAGGAGTAGCCAAGACCTGTCGCTTCTTCCTCTATAACATTAGCAAAATTCACCCCCTCCTCTCCAAGCACACCACTCGAACTCTCATCCACTCTCTCATTACCTCTCGCCTTGACTACTGCAACCTACTCCTCACCGGCCTCCCACTTAGCCATCTATCCCCCCTTCAGTCCATCCAGAACTCGGCCGCACGTCTTATCTTCCGCCTCAACCGATATACTCATATCACCCCTCTCCTCAAGTCACTTCACTGGCTTCCGATCAGATACCGCATACAGTTCAAACTTCTCCTACTCACCTACAAATGCACTCGATCTGCAGCCCCTCCTTATCTCTCTACTCTCATCTCCCCTTATGTCCCCACCCGTAACCTCCGCTCTCTTGACAAATCCCTCCTTTCAGTACCCTTCTCCACCACCGCCAACTCTAGGCTTCGCCCTTTCTGCCTCGCTTCACCCCATGCTTGGAACAAACTCCCTGAGCCCATACGCCGGGCCCCCCTCCCTACCCATCTTCAAATCATTGCTCAAATCCCACCTCTTCAGTGTCGCCTTCGACACCTAATCACTACACCTCCTCTCAGGAAATCTAAACTACCCCAACTTGACATTTCGTCCTTTAGATTGTAAGCTCTTCTGAGCAGGGACTGTCCTTATTTGTTAATTTGTACAGCGCTGCGTAACCCTAGTAGCGCTCTAGAAATGTTAAGTAGTAGTAGTAGTAGTAGTGACAGGCAAGATCCTGCACATTGACAAACTATAAGGTGGATTTAATGGTAGAGCAGGAAGGAACATTTCTCAGTCCCTTACAGTCCTTTAAGCTGCATGGGAGTCACCCACCCACATTCCCACCAGTAGGCATATTGTGAGGTTTTGCTGGACTCCCTCAAAATTGAAAATGCAATATCGATGCACCAGTCCACCAGTAGGAATGTGTGCGAAGGACACCTGTGCAGCAGAGGGAACATTGGCCACAGTCCCGGTCCTGCATCTGCCACTGCTGTGCTTACCACCAATTCCAACACAAGTATAGCATTGAGAACAAAATCATGGATCACTTTGTCCAGCTGTTGTAAAATATGCATTGGGGGTTTCCTGACATGGCCGTGGGATGTTGTTCTTGTACTGTCTCATGCACAAAAAAACCTTTCTGCTCTCAGATGACCAACTTCAGTATTCAGTTCTGGGTTAATGACAATGGGAGTGGGCTGAGCCATATCCTGCTTCTCCCACGGAGATACCTTGTGATCTTGGGATTATAAGCTCTCCGAGACAGGGCTTACGCCTGTATGTAAAGTGCTGTGCATAACAGATTCAGTATCTAAGTGGTTTACAGAATAAATTTGTAGTATGCTTGAATGTTTTCACTTATATACACTGTCAGCTAGCACATTTGCTTATTTCCGATCTGAGGAAGAAGGGCAACCTTCGAAAGCTAATCAAGAAATGTATTAAGTTATGTCCAATAAAAAAGGTATCATCTTATTTTCTTTTCCATGTTTTATTTGGTTTGATTTCTATAGATTCTACATGGAATGTTGCTATTCCACTAGCAACATTCCATGTAGAAGTCGGCCCTTGTAGATCACCAATGTGGCCGCGCAGGCTTCTGCTTCTGTGAGTCTGACGTCCTGCACGTACGTGCAGGACGTCAGACTCACAGAAACAGAAGCCTGCGCAGCCTTCTAGTGGAATAGCAACATTCCATGTAGAATCTCCAATAGTAGCAACATTCCATGTAGAATCTCCAATGGTATCTATTTTACTGTCATAGTAATGCTTGAATGTTTTCACTTATATACACTGTCAGCTAGCACATTTGCTTATTTCCGATCTGAGGAAGAAGGGCAACCTTCGAAAGCTAATCAAGAAATGTATTAAGTTATGTCCAATAAAAAAGGTATCATCTTATTTTCTTTTCCATGTTTTATTTTGTTTGATTTCTATAGATTCTACATGGAATGTTGCTATTCCACTAGCAACATTCCATGTAGAAGTCGGCCCTTGTAGATCACCAATGTGGCCGCGCAGGCTTCTGCTTCTGTGAGTCTGACGCAGGACGTCAGACTCACAGAAACAGAAGCCTGCGCAGCCTTCTACATGGAATGTTGCTAGTGGAATAGCAACATTCCATGTAGAATCTCCAATAGTAGCAACATTCCATGTAGAACCTCCAATAGCAGCAACATTCCCCTCACCTATCCACACCCATCCTGTTAGAATATCAATGATATGCTTTGATGTCCCCATGCATACCTCCGACCCACCCCCATCCTCCCACCCTGTCAGACTGTCATAGTAATGCTTGAATGTTTTCACTTATATACACTGTCAGCTAGCACATTTGCTTATTTCCGATCTGAGGAAGAAGGGCAACCTTCGAAAGCTAATCAAGAAATGTATTAAGTTATGTCCAATAAAAAAGGTATCATCTTATTTTCTTTTCCATGTTTTATTTGGTTTGATTTCTATAGATTCTACATGGAATGTTGCTATTCCACTAGCAACATTCCATGTAGAAGTCGGCCCTTGTAGATCACCAATGTGGCCGCGCAGGCTTCTGCTTCTGTCAGTCTGACGTCCTGCACGTACGTGCAGGACGTCAGACTCACAGAAACAGAAGCCTGCGCAGCCTTCTACATGGAATGTTGCTAGTGGAATAGCAACATTCCATGTAGAATCTCCAATAGTAGCAACATTCCATGTAGAATCTCCAATGGTATCTATTTTACTGTCATAGTAATGCTTGAATGTTTTCACTTATATACACTGTCAGCTAGCACATTTGCTTATTTCCGATCTGAGGAAGAAGGGCAACCTTCGAAAGCTAATCAAGAAATGTATTAAGTTATGTCCAATAAAAAAGGTATCATCTTATTTTCTTTTCCATGTTTTATTTGGTTTGATTTCTATTGATAACCAGAACAAATTTAAAAAGTGCGTGTGTTAACCATGGCATAAAGGCAAATTTTGAAGAAGGAATGCATGCTGGGGGAGGGGGTGGAGATGTATGTGTGTGCTTATGATGGAATGAGCCAGTGAGTGCATGGGGGTTATATTTGTCAGAGGGGCTGAATGAATGAGTGTCAGGGGCTATTACCAGTGTCAAAAGGACTGAGTGAGTGAGTGGATAGGTAGGTGATAACTGACAGAGGAGTTGAATAAGTGACCAGCTGGAGAAGCAATGAGTAGCAGTGGCCCGAGTGAATGGGTGAATGGGGACTGCAATTGGTGGGGAGGGGTCACAGTGAGTAAGAGCATGAGAGCATAGAATAGTGGAAGGTGCTGAGTGAGTATGGGGGGGATTGTGAGTATTGCATATGGCTGAGGAGTTGAGTAGAGGGCAGTGGCGTAGCCAAGGGTGGGCCTGGGTGGGCCCAAGCCTACCCACTTTGGGCTCAGGCCCACCCAGTAGCAGCATACCTATGATGTGGCTGACAGGGATCTCCAATCCCCACCAGCCCAAAACCTCCCAACAACTGACCCTCCTGCATACCTTGTGAATAGCAGATCTTTGCCTACAGCAAGCAGCGACTGATATGTACTGTTCGCACCAACCGCACAGCCTTCCCTCTTATTCCCACCTATGCATAAACAGGAAGTTGCATCAGTGGGAAGGCTGTGGGGCCAACATGAGCAGTGTGTATTAGTTGCTGCTCACTGTTGGTGAAAATCTGCTATTTAAAAGCTATGCAGGGGAGGGGGGATGTTTGAGAGACTAGATGGCATGCAGGTGAGAGAGGGAGAGACCAAATCACTTGTGGGACAGGGTGGAGTTCTTCTGCCCACCCATCTTGAGCCCAAGCCCACCCATATTTGGGTGTCTGGCTACGCCCTGGTAGAGGGGTGTGTCTGTATGACTCAGCTGTCTCTTCCCCTTTGCAATTCCCTTTCCTCTCTTGACCTTGTGCACTCCCCCTTCTCTCTTTCATCCATCCCTGGCCTAATGGTTAGTGCAGCGGCCTGAGAACAAGGGGAACTGGGTTTAATTCCCACTGCAGCTCCTTGTGGCTCTGGGCAAATCACTTAACCCTCCATTGCCCCTGGTACAAATAAGTACCTGCATATAATATGTAAAATTGCTTTGACTGTTACTACAGAAAGGAGGTATATTAAATCCCACCCCCTTTCCCTTTCTTGTCTTCTCATCTAGCTCCCATTTAAAGCCAAGTGGCTGTGTGTCCACTGACCAGATAACTCTTCAGCTGGGGGGGGGGGGGGGGGGGAACACACCTCTTCAGCATTTCAACATCACCATCCAGCTCCTGTTCTCCTGTTGCACAATCTCTATAATCTCAACCAAAGAGTAGGCACAGCGTTCACTCTAAAATTATTCTAAGGGGGGAAAAAAGTCTCCTATCTTCACCGGGACATGATGAATAATTATCAACACCCAATGTATGGACGAATCCCACTTGTGACTGGTATAATCATTGACAAAACCCCCTACCTACCAAAACATGTGTGTATCTATCTTTTTTATCCAATTTTTAATTTTAATGTTTTAATCCTAATTGTATGTTTCTGTCACACTCCAAATCACATCGTAATTCGATGCAAAACAACCAAAGAGAATGACTAGAAGTTGATGAAGATTCAAAAGCAATGTCACTTATCTGCAAGCTTGTCGGACCCCGATCGGCACCCGTTTCGCAGCTGCTTTCTCAAGGGATATGAGCTAATAATGACATAGTGCTGACATGCGGTACGCTTCTACTGTTTATTACATTGACGGCAGTAGACTATTGGTGAGCTTTTGATGTTTTAACTGAGCATAATCTCTATAGGCATGGGGTATACAATTGCTCTTTAAATCTATGTGTCCCTGGTTCCTGCAAGCTCGATACTATCGTATATAAATTCCAAAACAAAGGTAGAAAATATTACACCTTATGGACAGCAGAGAGAAGTGCAAGTGCTGAGAGATTAAGATCATCTTTGACATCATCCCACCAATTCTATATATGGTGCTCAAAACTGTGCATGCAAATTTGGACACGAGCCAACCGATGTGATACCCGCAAGCGAGCCTTCTCCGGAGTAGCCCCCACACTCTGGAATGCATTGCCTGAAAGGCTCCGCTTAACACAAGACTACCTCTACTTCAGGAAGCAGGTGAAAGCTTAGCTCTTCCACCAAGCCTTTAACGGAAGAAGTAACTAACTTGTTAGTCTCACTCACACACACAAGGATTGTCTCGGGCTGCATATACTGCAGCAGGACATGTTTATCCACTCCTACCCTAGCTGAGATAATATTTAACCATCTCTCTGACCTCACGTGCAACTTTCTTCAAATCAATCACCTTTAGTTTCTAATTCTTCCTACTTTCTTACCCATCTATATGTTCCGTCTTTGCTTATACCCTATGCTGTCTGTTAAAATATTCCATTACGTGTTGTGTTGGCATTGTAAGTAGCAGTGGCATAGCCACAGGTGGGCTTGGGTGGGCCAGGGCCCACCTATTTATGGCTCAGGCCCACCCAACAGTAGCACATGTTCAGTGGTAACTGGTGGGAATCCCAAACTCCACCAGCTGAAGATTTCCCCCTGATGGTAACAAAAACGCTACTCTCCACGACACTGGCACCTGCGCATGCTCAGTTTTCAGTGCATTCCTGCTGCCAAGGTGGAAAGAAGCGTTTTCCCACCAGCTGAGATTTTTTTTTTGGAGGGGGGAAGAACACTTGCTGCCCACCCAATTCTTGCTGAGGCCCACCCAAAATCTGTTGTCTGGCTACGCCCCTGGTAAGTAGTAAATATGCCATACTTTGTATTGTTAGTTGAATATTTTTACTGCTGTAATTGTCTATTGCTCATGTTTGATTTATTCTTACTCTACACCGCCTTGAGTGAATTCCTTCAAAAAAGTGGTAAATAAATCCTAATAAATAAATAAAATAAAATAAATAATTAGCACCCATAATTGGGCATTAACAATCAATTATTGGCACTTGTTGGCAACACATTTGAGTTTATGGGCTCATCTTCCTAGTTGGTATTCTAAAAGCAGGGCCGCCGAGAGCCGGGGCCGGGCCCGGGACAAGGCCGTCCCCAGGCCGCCCCCGGCCCCCACACTTGAGGTCGCGTCACGCCCCCCCATCCGAGGTCGCCGGGCCCCCCCTCCACCCGCTGCCAGTGCCGGGCCCCCTGATCTAACCTGAAGTGCCTTCAACTTCGCAGCAAGCAGCAGGAGGGCAGACCTCTCCTTCCTTCCCTGCCCCGCCCTCGCGGACGTTACGTCAGGCGAGGGCGGGACACGGAAGGAAGGAGTGGCCTGCCCTGCTGCTGCTGCTTGCTGCGAAGATGAAGGCGCTTAAGGTGGTTAGTTGTGGGAGCGACGGAAGGCTTAAGGTTAGTTGTGGGAGCGACAGAAGGGCGGACGGGCCTGACTGCGGCAGCGCCGGGCCCCCCCCCCGGAGGCCTGGGCCTGGGGACTTTTGTCCCCCCTGTTCCCCCCCTCTCGGCGGCCCTGTCTACAAGATGTAGGCGTAAATTTGTAAGCGTGTCTCCGAAAAAGGGGTGTGGCCATGGGAGTGGGGCATTCCTAGAATTTGCAGATAGTACTATAGAATATGGCAGATCCGCATCCAATCTACGCGTGAGGATTTACACCAGGTTTCAGTTGGTGCAAATCCTTGGGCGCGGATCGCGGAACTAAGCAGTCAACTCGGAGCGCCGTTTATAGAATAGCACTTAGCACTCATTTTTTTTTCAACGCTCAGATTTGGGTGTCATGTACTGGATTTAGCCCCCCTGCTTCTGAAATTATGCAGTCTACTTTCATGTTGTGATTTTTTTTGTGTGTGTGTTTATGGTAATTTCATTTGTTTGTTTTTTTATTGTTATTTATATGGTATGATTGTATTTTACTTTTCTGTAAACTGTTTTGAATTACTTGTGAATTGTTATAAATAAATCTTATCTTAGGTTTATGCCTGTCATGGTATTTGCAAAACTAGAGGCTGACCGAATTTCGGTTTTGATTTCTGTTATGGTGCCGAAACTGGCCCCAAATCCTTTTTCTGCTCAGTTACGGCCAAAAGGCTACGACCATGTTTTCAGTTTCAAATGGAACTGACACTGTCACCCCAGGTCTCTCTCCTCCTATTACAGAATATACTGCCTGCACATTTCTGTGCTCCAAGTGATGACTCAGCACTTCTTGGCATTGAATCCTATCTACAGGCATTCGGCCTCCTCACCGTTCGACACTATGGAAATGTGCCGTTACGATGCCATCCAGCTAACTGTGCAATCTGTATTTTAGAGTTGTAATGCATAATAAGACCTCCCTATTCTTACTGTACACCGCCTTAGTGAATTCTTTCAAAAAAGCGATAAATAAATCCTAATAAATAAATAAAAATAAAATAAACTCTTTATCTGTTATAATTTATAGCCCAATCTGCCTTCCGTATATACAGTTATTGAGTTTTCAAATATTCCAACGCTGTATATCAAAACTAAATATTCTGTCTTTGTATTACAGGTTTGTTCTGTGGATCTGTTGGTTGAACTATTAACAGAGACCATAAGGCTTTGGACTTCCCTTCTACAACAGCATTATCTGCAGGTTGGGCATACAGAAAACAAAAATAATAAAAAGAAGAAGTCAGAGGACGTCAGAAACCGTCCCATGCTTCACATGGGTATGAACACAGGTCTGATCAACCCCTACAGCATAGTATCCTCTGACGAAGGCGGGCTTCGGTTGGCCAACATGCCAGGTGTCAACGGTTTTGGCAATGGTAAAATTCACACCAGAAGGAAATGTCGAAACAGGTTTGTAAAGAAGAACGGTCAGTGCAACGTTCAGTTCACGAACATGGATGAAAAGTCCCAAAGATACATAGCAGACATGTTCACGACTTGTGTTGACATTCGTTGGAGGTACATGTTCTTGATTTTCTCCCTGGTTTTCTTGTTATCCTGGTTATTTTTTGGGCTGTTTTTCTGGCTGATTGCACTTGTCCATGGAGACCTAGAAAATCCTTCTGGAGACGAGAACTTCCAACCCTGTGTTCTTCATGTTAATGGTTTTATAGCTGCTTTCTTGTTCTCCATTGAAACTCAAACCACTATAGGCTATGGATTTCGTTGTGTGACAGAGGAATGTCCAATAGCCATTTTTATGGTGGTTTTTCAGTCCATTGTGGGTTGTATTATAGACTCTTTTATGATTGGTGCAATAATGGCAAAAATGGCCAGACCCAAGAAAAGGGCACAAACTCTACTTTTTAGCCATCATGCTGTGATAGCTATGAGAGATGGAAAGCTCTGCTTAATGTGGAGAGTGGGGAACCTTAGAAAAAGCCACATTGTAGAAGCCCATGTAAGAGCTCAGCTCATTAAGCCTAGAATCACAGAAGAAGGGGAATATATACCTCTCGATCAAATAGACATCAATGTTGGATTCGATAAAGGCTTGGACCGTATATTCTTGGTTTCTCCAATTACTATTCTTCATGAAATAGATGAGGAAAGTCCATTATTTGGAATTAGCATGCAGGACTTGGAATCATCAGACTTTGAAATTGTGGTCATACTTGAAGGCATGGTCGAAGCCACAGCCATGACGGCACAAGCTCGGAGTTCGTACTTGGCCAGCGAAATCCTGTGGGGTCACCGTTTTGAGCCTGTCTTGTTTGAAGAGAAAAACCAATACAAAATTGACTATTCCCACTTTCACAAAACCTACGAAGTTCCGTCAACCCCACGGTGCTGTGCCAAGGACCTGGTAGAAAACAAATTCTTGCCTCCCAACACCAACTCCTTCTGTTATGAGAATGAGCTGGCCTTCATGAGCCGAGATGAGGATGAGGATGACGACGACAGAGACTTGGACGAACTGAGCCCAGACAGCCGACACGAATATGACAGACTGCAGGCAACGATAGCACTGGACCAGAGGTCATACAGAAGGGAGTCAGAGATTTGACCTTTGGCGACCTATTTTGTGTGATTTTTGCTCTTGTTTTAATTTCCCTGCAACCTCTACAAATTATGCAGAACAATACAAGTGCCATAGAAATGTCTCAGAATTAATGTTAGTTTTCGTTTTAAGTTCAATGCAATAAGCCCAGAATGGTCTTCAGTGGTATCTGTGGGCCGTAAAGCGAACTTGGTGTTGACAGAAGGTTCCAAATTGCTGAAAGCTGATTCAGATCATTAAATCGCAGGACCTGATACATCATGGCATAATTTGCATACAGAGCTGTTTCAGTTATTTGAAACTTGAATATCTGTAGCAAGCTGGGAGACCATTGGAAAGGAATGTGACAAAGAAATGAAAAGGGAACCCAAGAATAGAACTGAGGGACTGAGTCGTGGATTTTGAATTAAAATGGCCATATCAGATTCCTCTTCCAATAAAAAATAAGGGGCCCTTTTACTAAGCCACGTAAGCGTCTACGCGCGCCAAAATGGAGTTATCGCACTGCTGCCGAATGACTCTTGCGGTAATTTCATTTTTGCCGCGCGTCCGATGCGCACATCCAAAATATTTCGGATGCGCGCCAAGTGGCATGTGGCGCACGTAGGTCATTGCCGCCTGGTTACCGTGTGAAACTTGACCGCTAGGTCAATGGCTGGCGGTAAAGTCGCAGACCCGAAATGGACACGAGGCAATTTTGATTTTGCCGCACGTCCATTTTTGGCAAAAAAATGTTTTAAAAAGCCTTTTTTTACAGGCGCGCTGAAAAATGGATCAGTGCCCGCTCAAAACCCACATCTACACTACCACAAGCCATTTATCAGCACACCTTAGCAAAAGGACCCCTAAACGTATTAACTTATGACAAAGTTCTGGTAGTTAAAGTACTCCTGGAGGTTGTGATACTAAGGTACCGTGACCTCCAAGGATTTAAGAGGAAGGGAGAGCCATTTATTAACATCACTTAGGTAATCTGGGATTGTTTACAAAAAGTATTTGAACTGAACCAACAAAATCATGGATATAATGGTATAACCAGAAAGGCTTTCCATGTTGACTTCTAGCGTTCAGTACCTACCACCAAGTAGCATTAAAAAAATCAGTAATGCCTAGATCAACTGCTCCATCTAAAGCCTCACAACTGAGATAGGAGGGGGGTTTCCTGCAGTAGGTCACCATAGAACAACCTACGATGCTCAAGATCAGTCTCTGCTATAGACAACCCCATATTTAGAAGACCGGGGAGGGGGGGAGGGAAGGAGCGCTGGGGACACAGTAAGATCACAGCTCATTTAGTGGCCATTTTACTCAGCTGCGGTAAAAGGGACCCTGCGCTAACGGTGGTGGCTGTTTTTGCCGCAGCAAGTAAAAAAGGCTGAAAAAAAGAAATGGCCGTGTGGTAAGTTCGCACTTGCCAAGTGGTCATTTCGGAGGTAAGCATTTACCGCCAGTTGCTGAGCGTTTGCACTTTCCAAAGCTATGGTGGTCGTTCGATATGATATGCCTCAATACTGCACAGGGAGCAGGTATATAACAGCATCTGGGCAAGGCCGCCAAGAGACTGAGTCGGGCCCGGGGGCAAGACCGCCCCCCGGAGCCCCGTCACCATCCTCCCCGAGGCCCCGCCGCCGCCGCCCCTCCCGAGGCCGCCACCCCCCTGAGGCCGCCCCCGCCCCCCAAATCGCTATTCAGGCCACCGGCGCTGCAGTCCCCAGTCTCCACCTGCCCACCCTCAGCCCCGTCGACAGCCCCCCTCCGTCCGCCAGCGGGGCCCCTGCATTCAAATTGATTCGGCAGCACCTCACCTTCGCGTGAAAGAGCTGCGGCAGATCGCCTCCCTTCGGGCCTTCCCTCCCTGTGTCCCGCCCGCGCGGAAACAGGAAGTTACATCAGACGAGGGTGGGACACAGGGAGGGAAGGCCCGAAAAGAGGTGATCCGCCACTGTGCTTTCACACGGCGTCAGAGGTGAGGCGCTGCTGAATCGATTTGAATGCAGGGGGCCCAGTGGCGGACGGAGATGGGCTGTCGATGGAGCCAAGGGCGGGCGGGTGAGACCGGGGACTGCAGCGCCAGGCCCCCCTTGGAGGCCCGGGGAATTTTGTTCCCCTTGCCCCCCCTCTCAGCGGCCCTGCATCTGCACACCTGGACTCCATTACTAGAGTAAACCTGAACTAGTGTGCCTAAATGTAGGGAAGCCATTTACACCACATCAACGGTAGGTGTAAATCAGGGGTGTAGCTACATGGGGCCAGGGGGCATGGGCCCCCGTAGATTTGGCCCTGGCCTCTCCCACCGCCAACCCTCCCCCGCCGCCATCAGGTGCCTTTGCTGGCAGGGGTCCCTAACCCCCGGCAGCCGAAGTCCTCTTCTCCGGTGCGGCTGCGTTGCTGATCTGCAAGGGCAGGCTTCTGTTTCTGTGGGTCTGACGACTCCAGCGCGGCCGCATTGCTGATCTGCAAGGGCAGGCTTCTATTTCTGTGAGTATGACGTCCTGCACGTTGTACGTGAAGGATGTCAGACTCACAGAAACAGAAGCCTGCCCTTGCAGATCAGCAACGCTGCCGTGCCGGAGAAAAGGACTTCGGCTGGCGGGGTTTGGGGACCCCTGCCAGCAAAGGTACCTGACGGCGGCGGAGGGGGAGGGTTGGCAGCGGCGGGAAGAGGGGGTCGAAAGGGTTGGCGCTGGGGGGGGGTCAAAGGTGGTGGTGGTGGCGGGGAGGTCAAAAATGGTGGTGGTGGGGGGGTGTAAAAATGGCGGCGTTAGAAGGGGGGCTAAAATGTGCCCCCTCACCTCGGGCTCTGGACCCCCCTCCCGTTGAAGTTTAGCTACGCCCCTGGTGTAAATGGATGCATCTAGGTGCTGGTGTCGCATGCAACTCCTAAGTTGCATGTACAAATGGCAGCCCCATTCATCTCCCCCTCCCCCAAGATGTGCCTATAGGTATTCCCCTTGCAGTTATGCACTACAGCCCACGCACCCTGATAGAATAGCTTACTGCACTTACACGTGTAAATCACACTTTTCGGAGCACATGTCCATGCAAGGTGCGCTTAACTGCAGACACACGGTTCTAGAAATGCCTTTCACATGCTCAGTGGAACCATTAATGAATTAAACAGGATCAGGGGTGGACTGACCATACAGGCAACCGGGCAGTGCCCGAGGGCCCAGAAGGTCTGGGGGACCCAGTGCCTCTCCCCCTGCAAACTACAGCCCCCTCCCAAGGTCTACTTTGAAGGGTCCTGGTGGTCTACTGGCCTTTTCAAAGACAGGAAGGAACCCCACTCTTTCCTGCCTGCTGCGCAGCTCTGTCCGAGTGTCCAGCACCGCCACGTCTTCAAAATGGCTGCAGAGACCTGCGAGACTGCTGCAGGAAGTCTCGGTAGCCATTAAGAAGAGGTGGCGGCACTGGGTAGAGCAGCGGCGGCAGGCAGGAAAGAGTAGGGGTTTTTTTTCTTTCTCCCCCTCCCCCCAAAGAAGCCACTAGACCACCAGGGGCTCTTCAAGGTAGGTCCGGGTGTGGGAGGGGGGGCTGTAGTGTGCAGGAAGTGCTGAAAACAAAGGTGAAGGGCAGCAGTGGGGGTCTTGGGGGGGGGCCAATTACCCCTCTGCCCTGGGGTCCAGATCACTGCCAGTCCGTCCCTGAGCAGGATCTTTCTTAATTCAGTTTTCTCAAGTTCACAGCCCCCGTTTCTAATAATCAGGTTTTGTTCAGGTTGCTTTAAACACGGACTGCTATTGAAGTGACACCGATGGACCTTGACACCATTGGTTTCCCATTTCTTCAGGAAAAGGTTACAGATTACTTGAAACGAATGATGAAGGGAAAATGGGTTCCATATAGGGTTTTTTTTAAAACCTGTTTTCTATCACAAACAAATGCACTTTAGATGTAAGTTTCCAAAAAAGTAAGAGGAAAAAGTCAGCTCGCTTTCTGGAATGTCTTCAAATGTAAGCGGTGTTTCTTTGGAAACTCAAATGTTCCTCAGCAGCGGCAACTTTTTCCACCCTCCAGGCCTTAATACTATTGTTTTTCCGACCGGGCATTTGAGTCAATATAAAATTTCTGGCTTAAAAACGTAGGTCTGTACATAGTTTACAGATTTTGTACCTTTTGTCTGAATGAAGTCAATGATGGGAATGTAAAGAATACATTTGTATTGCTTTTAAAAGAAACCCTACTTGTCATGCACCTTGCAGATTTCGGATGTGCATGTGTTAATAATCACCCTGTAGGCCTCGTTCAGGGGCCCTTTTACTAAGCTGCGTAGGCGCTTATGCGCGCCCAATGGCGTGCCAAATTGGAATTACCACCTGGTTACCATATGGCCCTAGCAGTAATTTCAATTTTGGCGCACATCTGAAAAAAGTTTTTCATTTTCTGACACGCGGCAGCTACGCGCGTCAAGCGGCATTTGACGCGCGTAGACCATTACCGCCTGGTTACCACGTGAGACTTTACAGCTAGGTAAATGGCTTCCAGTAAGGTCTCAGACCCAAAATGGATGCGCGGCAATTTTCATTTTGCTGCGTGTCCATTTTTGGCAAAAAATTTTAAAAAGGCATTTCTTTTGTAGGTGCGCTAAAAATATAATTCTGCACACGCCCAAAACACATGTCTACACTACCACAGGCCATTTTTCAGCGCATCTTAGTAAAAGGACCCCGCAAAGAGGACTTTTTCTCATTCAGGGCAGTGGCATAGCCAAGGGTGGGCCTGGGTGGGCCCGAGCCTACCCACTTTGGGCTCAGGCCCACCCAGTAGCAGCATACCTATGATGTGGCTGGCAGGGATCCCCAAGCCCCACCAGTTGAAAACTCCCAACAACTGTCCCTCCTGCATACCTTGTGAATAGCAGATCTTTGCCTACAGCCAGCAGCGACTGATACATACTATCTGGACCAGCCCCACAGCCTTCCCTCTGACGTATTCCCGCCTATGCGGAAACAGGAAGTTGCGTCAGTGGGAAGGCTGTGGGGCCAACATGAGCAGTGTGTATTAGTTGCTGCTCGCTGCCGGTGAAAATCTGCTATTTAAAAGCTATGTGGGGGAGGGGGGATGTTTGAGAGACTATATGGCATGCGGGTGAGAGAGGGAGAGACCAAATCACTTGTGGGACAGGGTGGAGTTCTTCTGCCCACCCATCCTGAGCCCAGGCCCACCCACAATTGGGTGTCTGGCTACGCCCCTGATTCAGTGTCCACAGAAAATCTCTACTGAATAAAGCCCCAGGGTTTGGACTCTGTAAGCTTCTTACATTGAGGGGGTCTTTTACTAAAGCTTAGCTCCAGTTATCCAGAGCAGGGCCCATTTTATTCCGATGAGCTGCAAATAACTCGAGCTAAGCTTTAGTAAAAGACCCGTCAGTTCCGTGCTCGGAACAGTGTCAACAATTTGCCCACATGCATTGGATCTGGTTGGTTTTCGTATGGATTATGATGTCATAAATGATGTCATAGCAAAAACAAACGGTCAAGCCAACAGTGCAACTCGAAGCAACGGCTAAACAAATCACTTTTCTTTCTTTGTATATTTTGTAGGGTCTTTATGCAGACGGTCACAAGTCATTCTTAACCCAGAAGGCGCAAATATTTGTGGAGGGTAATAGGATAACAGGGTATTTTGGCCGGAAAGAGGTAGATCGGTTGCACCTTTTTACTAAAGCCTAACCTGTTCCAAAACATGGATATTTGCTAGGAAATAGATTTTTTTTTTTTTTTTTTTTTGTAACAATCAAAATGTTTTCTCACGCTTCTAAAATATTTATGTGTAGCAAAAGGAAGTTATCTGTTTAGATCTTGCTTCAGATGTCCCTGCTGGATTATGACTGTTTTCTTGCTGCTTATTGGGATCTCAGATTCTTGATATGTGACATCACAAACAGCACGAACCAATCAGATCCATTCTGAATGATCTCTGCTCAGGACACGTCTGCTCACAGGGATCAGGGGAAACAGCTTGAAGCAGTTCTATTGTCGCAACAATGTTACAAGTTTGCACCAAACTATCATTTTGAGAACTGCAAATTCACAGAATGCAGAGTCGTGGCAGTGGAAGGGGGGGGGGGGGGGTCCAGATTTATTTTAAGCCTGTGCACCAGTTCACCTTAATATCCTCCAAACAGCAGGATTAAATTAACAGTTGAAGGCTTTATTAAGGATTCTTCCCAACCACTGATCCTCCTCAGTCAAAGCCAATTAAAATGTGATTTCTTGCATGCAGAAAAATGTTTGTGTGTATATGAATAACATGTTCCCTGCTCGAGGACCTGGACAAGGTTCACGTGGTCCAGCATAAAAAGAAGTGTTACTCTTAAAAGCAATAGTTCACACAGCTGGTAAACAATTGGTATGTAAAATAACTTGAGCACAGTTAGACTTATCTTATGATCAAACCAAAGTAAAACTCATTCCTTAATTTTGCCTCGTAACAAATCTATTTTGACTCCCTGAAAGGAAACAGATAAATTATCAGGGGGAAAACCACGTTTAATAATTCAGTCTCAGGCAATGCACAATCGTGGCCATGGTTAGGTTCTCCTCCTAGGTCCATTTATTTTCTGCTGGTCCATATTTGTACAAGTACGCATGCAATCACATACAGCCCTCTTTGCATTTTCCTTTACCCCGTAAGGTTTAAATGATATCAGGTGAATTCCCACCCGGACAGTTCCCACCCACCAATTCCCCCCGAGACAATTCCTTCCTAGGACAGTTCCCCCCCAGGACAATTTCCCCCCCAGGACTTCCCCACCCCCCAGCATTTTTTTTTTACTGATCGTAGCTTCTTTCTTGTATTGGGTCCCATAAGTCTTGGTAATTTGCTATAAATTGCGATCAATGAGTCACTTTGAGGGGCTAAATTAGGGTGAAACCTAGTTTGGGGGTGTGTGGGGGGGGGCATTGCCCTCCCCCCACATGAACTGCAGTTTGTATTTATCTATTTATTTATTTATGACATTTAGATCCCAGATTAAACATGAATTTGGTTGAAACCTAGATTGGGGTGGGGGTGGGGGGCATTGCCTCCCCCCCACACAAACTGCATGTCTGGAAGGGGAAAGGGATGCATAAAAGATAATGTTATGGAGGATGTGAAGGGGTTCTGGCCCCCCACCCCAAAACAATCTGGAAGAGGAAAGGGAGGGAGATTACTTGCCCTAGTGTGTTTTGCATTTTTGGGGTCATGGGTGGGAATTGTCCTCCTTGGTGTGGTGGGAATTTGTGCAGATGGGAATTGTCGGGTGGGAACTGTCCGGTGGGAACTGTCCAGATGAAAACTGACCTAGAACAGTTTACATTTGCCTTAAGACTTTCTTCAGTGTATGAGGATTGGATTATAAATTGATTGGAAACCAATTCTGAATGCATGAAAGTAGCAGGAAGGTGAAGAGTCCATGACAGCCGCTAGCAATGTTTAAGAAGGGTCTTTCCAGTCAAGGCAGGTCTTGAAAGTAGGGATGAGCTGTCATTTGTAATGACATGGAAAGTGTCAACGATATATCCCATGTTGCACATCGTTAACGAACAAAAATAGAAACTCCGTGGCGTTTTGTGGGGTTTTTCTGTTTGACGACGATAATAGGATGCACTCTTTGTGAAGAATGCATGTAATGCGTGAACCGTTGCACAGGCCCAAATTATTCAGGAAGGCGTGTATAATATTTGCAAAGTGTGCGGACTGTTGGAAAGAGGGCACAAGCACAAGAACACACATCCTTGAACAAAATGAAAATAAAGCCTAACCAAAGCAAACGAAAATGAACAATGCTGCAAATGACACAGGAAATGAAAGCAAACAAACATTTGTGGGCTGCCTATTGGCTGCACTTTTAGGAGGGACGTTATCAACATGGCAGATTATTTTACTGTTAACTTGGGTTATTTGTGACTAGGTCTCATTGCATAAAATAGGACCTGTGTTATGTATGACTTGCACAAATAAACACATTTTTTTAAAAATGTAAAATCCAATAAAGTTAAAACAAAACAGCATGAGTTAATGGTACAATAACCTGTCTTAACAGTAGTTCACGTTGATAACTGCCCCCCCCCCCTCTTTTCAGGGCACTTCCAGGCTGTAATCCAGATCTACATAGCCCAAGACTTAATTTTTTGTTTTTCTCTTTTAGGGGCCCTGTTCCTAAGCTGCTTAAGCATCTACGCCAGGGGCGTAGCCAGACTTTGGCGGAAGGGGAGTCCAGAGCCCAAGGTGAGGGGGCACATTTTAGCCCCCCTAGTGCCGCCCCCCCCACCGCCGCCATTAACTTTGCCCCCCCCCGCCGACAACCCTTTCGCCCCCCTCCTGCTGCCAACCTGCCATCGCCGCCGCTGTCGCCCACCTTTGCTGGTGGGGGGACCCCAACCCCCGCCAGCCGAGGTCCTGTTCTTTCCGCGCAAGGCTTCATTCAGTTTCTGAGTCTGACGTCCTGCATGTTGTACGTGCAGGACGTCAGACTCAGAAACTGTACGAAGCCTTGCCCTGGAAGAAGAGGACTTTGGCTGGCGGGGGTTGGGGTCCCCCGCCAGCAAAAGTAGGCGATGGCAGGTTGGCGGTGGGAGGGGGGTTGAGAGGGTCATCAGCAGGGGGCCCAGGGCCAAATCTACGGGAGCCCAGGCCCCTGTGGCCACACGTAGCTACGCCACTGATCTACACACACCCCCAATGTGTGCCAAAATGGAGTTACTGCCCAGCTATCACATGGCTCTTGTGGTAATTTCATTTTTGGCACACGTCCAATACATGGGTCTGAAAAATTTCACATGCGCATATTGGGTGTGTGCCAAGTGGCATTTGACGCGCGTAGGTCATTACCGCCCGGTTACCGTGAGTCTTTCCCGCTAGGTCAATGGCTGATGGTAAGGACTCAGACCCGAAAATGAACGCACAGCCTTTTTTGGCAAAAATTTTAAAAAAGGCCTTTTTTACGGGTGCGCTGAAAAATGGTTCTGTGTGTGCCTAAAACATATGTTCACACTATCGCTGGCCATTTTTCAGCATTCCTTTGTAACAGGACCCCTTAGTAACTCTTCTTTGTCATGTCTATATGTGCCCTGTATACGATTGTTCCCTTGGTGTTTGGGGGATGGGAGGGGGAAAGTTATAACATGAAACACTGGTGTGGGGTTACCAACTGCCTCACGTTCAGCTCAGGCTGATCCAGGGGCGTAGCCAGACTTAGGCGGGAGGGGGGATCCAGAGCCCGAGGTGAGGGGGCACATTTTAGCCCCCCCCCCCGGCGCCGCTGACCCCCCTGCCATTGCCAACCCCCCTCCCCCACCATTCCTGACCCCACCACCACCAACTTTGCCCCCCCTGCCAACGACCCTCTCGACCCCCCCTCCCACCGCCAACCTGCCATTGCCTACCTTTGCTGGTGGGGGACCCCAACCCCCACCAGCCGAGGTCCTCTTCTTCCCACGCAAGGCTTCCTTCTGTTTCTGACGTCCTGCACGTTGTACGTGCAGGGTGTCAGAAACAGAAGGAAGCCTTGCGCGGGAAGAAGAGGACCTCGGCTGGTGGGGGTTGGGGTCCTCCGCCAGCAAAGGCAGGCGATGGCGACGGCAGGTTGGCGGCGGGAGGGGGGATCGAGAGGGTCGTCGGCAGGGGGTTCCAGGGCCAAATCTACGGGGGCCCAGGCCCCCCTGGCCCCACGTAGCTACGCCACTGGGCTGATCCCATTCTGGCTCTACCTGTCGAACCCATGGGCTTGGGCTTGTAGTCATCATTTTCAAAAGGGAAATCAGGGCTACCAGTGTGTACACGCCAACAAACAAAACGTGGCCTGGATCACTCATTCCGACACAACTTGGAGTCACTTGGCTGCCCTAAACAGAGTACAATTTACTAGAACAGTTTAAAGGGACTTGTGAGTTGGACATCATTAAAATAGGCAACTTAGCCGTTATTTTGAACGAAGAGGGTAAGAGTTACTGCAGCTCCTCAAGTACCGCATGAGCTGCGCACGAATCAGCAGGAATTGGGGTCTTTTCAGGACCCTCTTCTTTTGTTAAGTCAAGAAAAACTTGAATGCACGTATATGGGGAGTGTAAAGACATACATATATATATATATTTTTAAAATGTTTTATTTTAAAATATTAAAATGCTTTAGATGTTTTCAGGGTTTTACTACATCGTACACAGTTTGCTGCTGGAGTGTACCTTTATTTCTTAATCTATAAGAGTATATAACTGTAAAAACAAATCTTTAAATAAATTATTGCTTAAAGTTCTACAAGTGTAAAGTCCAAGTTAGGAAAATATGATAATATGTAGAAATATGCTGTAACATATGTACTTGGGCATATATGAATGTGAGAGAGTGTGTGTATGCAACTGTAGGTAGATCATTAGGGATCCTTTTATCAAAGGGTTCATGTGCAGCAACCAGGGACGTAGCCAGACCTTGACGGGAGGGGGGCCAGAGTCCAAGGTGGGGGGGGGGCATATTTTGGCCCTCCTCCCTGCTGCCGCCCTTCCGCTGCCACCTCTGCTCCCCGCTGCTTCTGCCTCCCCGCCGCTGCTCCCCCTGCCACCGCTGGAAGGTACCGCATCTGCCTCCCCACCACCGCTGCCCCCCCCCCCCCCCGCCGCTGGACGGTACCTTGGCTGACGGGGGGGGTCCTCAACCCCCGCCAGCTAAAGCATTTGTCCCATGCTGGTCTTACATTGCTGGAACCCTGTTCTGCTTTCAGCGCCGTGCATGCTCGTTTTAATGAAACTGACACCAGCGCAGGCCCCCTTTTGCCGCAGTTTCATAAAACATAGTAACATAGTAGATGACGGCAGAAAAAGACCTGCACGGTCCATCCAGTCTGCCCAACAAGATAAACTCATATGTGCCACTTTTTGTGTATACCTTACCTTGATTTGTACCTGTCCTCTTCTGGGCACAGACCGTAGAAGTCTGCCCAGCATTATCCCCGCCTCCCAACCACCAGTCCCGCCTCCCACCACCGGCTCTGGCACAGACCGTAGAAGTCTGCCCAGCACTATCCCCGCCTCCCAACCACCAGTCCCACCTCCCACCACCGGCTCTGGCACAGACCGTATAAGTCTGCCCAGCGCTATCCCCTCCTCCCAACCACCAGCCCCGCCTCCCACCCCCTTGGGGGTTCATTTATTGAATTTGGGCGAATCCTAGAAATGACAGAAACAGAGGAGTAGCGTGATCAACAGGACACTTCCAAAGAAACCAAGGAGACGAAGAATAAGTGGTAAAAATGTCCTTTTACAGTAGAAAATAAGATTCGACATGGCATCGTGTTTCGGCGAGAAACGCTCGCCTCAGGAGTCTGTATACGGTAAACACCAGTGGGTGGAGCTGAACCAAATCAAGCCTTTAGAAAGACTAATGATTGGTAGATTTATTTATTTATTTATTACATTTGTATCCCGCACTTTCCCACTAAAAGCAGGCTCAATGCAGCTTACATAGTAATAGGTAACACAGAATTTTGTTATGTAAAGTAGGAAATTAAATATAACATAGTAATATGATGGATGGGTAGGTAGAGACAGGTGATAGAGAGGAAGGTAAGGTGGGAGATAGAGTCTGGGTCAATGTCGTTTTCTCTTCAGTATATGTAAGGTAGATGGGTTCAAGAGATTAATCTGGGTCTTTTGGGTAGGCTTGTTTGAATAGATGGGTTTTTAGTGCTTTTCTAAATGGTAGGTGGTCGCGCCTTCTGTCTCGCTGCACCCTATGCCTGGAATAAACTTCCTGAGCCCCTACGTCTTGCCCTATCCTTGGCCACCTTTAAATCTAGACTGAAAGCCCACCTCTTAACATTGCTTTTGACTCGTAACCACTTGTAACCACTCGCCTCCACCTCCCCTCCTCTCTTCTTTCCCGTTCACATGAATAGATTTGATTTGCTTACTTTATTTATTTTTTGTCTATTAGATTGTAAGCTCTTTGAGCAGGGATTGTCTTTCTTCTATGTTTGTGCAGCGCTGCATACGCCTTGTAGCGCTATAGAAATGCTAAATAGTAGTAGTAGTAGGATTGCTCGGATAGGTCTAGGGAGAGCGTTCCATAGACGGCTGCCCAGGAAGGAGAAATTGGATCCATAATAAGGTTTGTACTTGAGACCTTTACAGTTGGGGTAGTGCAGGTTGAGGTACTTTTGTGAGGATACAGACATGTTTCTTGCTGGGAGGTCGATCAGATTTATCACATAGTCCGGAGATTCTCCGTGTATTATCTTGTGGATTAAAGTCTAGACTAAGGATTGGTAGATATGCAGGATACGTTGGTAGAAACCACAAGCAAAACTGAGAGGAGAATCGTGTCCACAAAAATATCGGTCATTTTGTGGAGAATCCTGCTTGTGGTTTCTTTTGGAAGCGTCCTGTTGATCACGCTGCTCCTCTGTTTCTGTGGTGCCCCTCGTAGCGGATCCAGTTTCTCCACCTTTGTGGTTGCTTTTGGTTTTGTTTCTGAAACGATTCTTAGGAATTCCATACTCTAGAAGACCTGCACCGTGTGTGTTTCAAAATAATGGGACCCTTTCCCGTTTTCTCTATAAGAAATAAATGGTTGGGGTGTATAATAATAACACTTAGCTTGCAAAAAGGCCTGTGACAGAGCCCTAAAATGATCATGCAATAAATATGTAGCGTGATAAATATTCTTCGCAAACTTCATATAATAAAGTTACTTCAAAATGTCATGTGAACAAGCAAAAATGATCAATGCAAATACTACGAACCCTGTGCTCAAAATCAGTTTGCATATAAAAATTAACCAGTTTTCAGCTATTTACATGTTTGAAATGTCCACCGTTTGCCGCAATGCCTGCATTAGGGATGAAGTCAGGAGTCTCACGTCTTCGAGCAAAAAAAATCCATGTTGAGTAAAACTAAATAATGACATCACAATTACATCATGATGTGCAAGGAATATTTATCATGCTTCATAATTGTTGAATGATCGTTTTATTGCTCAATCATAGACCTACTGGCGAGCCAAATTTTATTATTGTAAACCCAGATATTTATTTGTTATAGAGAAAAATGAAAGGGATCCTGTTGCTTTGAAATACAGTGTACAGCGGATTCTGAAGCTGTTTGGTTGACCTAAAGAAGTCAGCAGGTATCTAGACAGAGTTTTGTCCAGTCCATTATAAACCGTGTATTGAAGACTCGGCACTTGGGTGAACCCTTTTTTCTCTCCAGTCTCTTAACCCCTTACTGCCCCTCCAGAATGCTATGGTTCTCACAGCAACACTAACTTGTTATTGCATTTCCTCCAGCGATTGTCTACAATTCCATGAGGCACACTATCTTTTCTGTCCAAGAGCCAGAACTTTGGAACAAGCTGCCGAGCCACCTCAGGCTTCAATCCTCATTACAACAGTTGGAGCCCAACCTGAAAACCTTTCTTTTTTACTGAAGCTTATATCTGAGACCAGACCCTGCGGGTTGCGAAATAGGATTGCATAACTGTCTTAATGTGTTCTCCCCTCCCCTTCTTTCTCTCTCAGGCCCCGACGCTCAAAACTAAACACAGGCGCCAGGGGCGTAGCTACGCGGGGCCATGGGGGCATGGGCCCCTGTAGATTTGACCATGGCCTGCCCACCGCCAACCCCTTTGACCCCCCTCCCCGCTGCCCCTGCCGTCGGGTACTTTTGCTGGCGGGGGTCCCCAACCCCCGCCAGCCGAAGTCCTCTTCTCCGGCGCGGCCGCATTGCTGATCTACAAGGGCAGGCTTCTGTTTTTGTGAGTCTGACGTCCTGCACATATGTGCAGGACGTCAGACTCACAGAAACAGAAGTCTGCCCTTGCAGATCAGCAATGTGGCCGTGCCAGAGAAGAGGACCCAACCCCCGCCAGCAAAGGTACCCGACAGCGGCGGTGGGGGAGGGTTGGTGGCAATGGGAAGAGGGGGTCGAAAGGGTTGGCGCTGGGGGGGGGTCAAAGGTGGTGGTGGTGGCGGTGGGGAGGTCAAAAATGGTGATGGTGGGGGTTAAAAAGGGCGGGGGGGGGGGTCAGTGGCAACGGGGGGGGGGGCTAAAATGTGCCCCCTCACCTCGGGCGCTGGACCGCCGAAGTCTGGCTACGTCCCTGGCAGGCGCTAGAGGTCATTAGCATTGTACTAGTGCCCTGCATTTACCTGGCAGAATGTTCAGAGACCTGGAGCTTGGGAACAAACGAGTGTGCAGATTGTACGGGTGCTGACAATTACCGCCCAGTTAACGCGTGAGACCTTACCGCTATAGGTGAATGGGTGGCGGTAAGGTCTCAGGCCTATAATGGACGCACGCCAATTTTCATTTTGCCGCATGTCCATTTTCGGACAAAAAAAAAGAGGCCTTTTTTACAGGCGAGCTGAAAAATGGATCTAGGTGCATCCAAAACATGCGCTTACACTAGCCCAGGCCAGTTTTCAGTGCACCTTAGTAAAAGGACCCCATAGTAAATAACTGGAATAAACTTGAAGCTCTTTTATCAATGTTTAACGGAGATTGGGTGGCAGAGCCGGTGGTGGGGTGGGGCTGGTGGTTAGGAGGCGGGGCTAGTGCTGGGCAGACTTCTACGGTCTGTGCCCTGAAAATGGCAGATACAAATCAAGGTCAGGTATACACATAAAGTAGCACATATGAGTTTATCTTGTTGGGCAGACTGGATGGACCTTGCAGGTCTTTCTCTGCCGTCATCTACTATGTTACTAGGTTACTACAGGTATATTCTCCATTCCACCTCTTCTTTGGTCACCAGTGTTGATTCTTTCTGGGTCTTATTCCATGTTATTTTCTCAGCTACTGAGAATAGGATCAGAAATGAATACAGTAATACCTCGGTTTTCGTTGACTTCGGTTATCGTTGGTT
This sequence comes from Microcaecilia unicolor, assembly GCF_901765095.1. NCBI lineage: Eukaryota > Metazoa > Chordata > Amphibia > Gymnophiona > Siphonopidae > Microcaecilia > Microcaecilia unicolor. The sequence goes on from NC_044038.1 coordinate 11,165,619, forward strand.
TTGGTTTTCGCTGATTTTTTCCGCAAAAAAATTTGTCTCGGATTTCGTTGGCATGCCCACGTGACCTCGCTGCTAATTTTGCGAAAACAAAGGGCGACCCACGCGTTCTCCTGCTCAGTGATTCATATGGAAATAATTGCCTCGGTTTCCGTCGGTTTCGGATTTCGCCGATTGTTTTCGGACGGATTATCGACGAAAACCGAGGTATCGCTGTATCTTTCCTACCCCATTCCTTTCCAGAACTCTGCTGATACTGAACTGCGCATTGTGGGGTCCTTTTACTGAGCTGTGGTAAAAGGGAGCCTGCGCTGCTGTCAGCACGTTTTTGACACACGCTGGGGTCCCCTTTTACCGCAGCGAGTAAAAAGCTGTCTTTTTTGCCGGAAAAGAAATGGCCGTACGGTAAGTGAACCACTCTCCGTGTGGCCATTTCGGTGGGTGGGGGGGGAGAACTTACCGACACTTATTGAGGTGGTGGTAAGGGCTCCCATGCTAACCCGGCGGTAACGATTACCACCGGATAAGCACCAGCGCTACAAAAATTACAATACTTTCGTAGTGACGGAAATGGTGCATGCTGGGAGTGGGAACTACCACCGGGCTGCTGCAGTAGCTCAGCAGTAGCTCCAGATTGGCGAGCGGCAAGTCTGTTGCCGCAAGCCGACCCTTTAGTAAAAGGGTGCCTATATGAAATGGACAGCGAGCGCTGTATGAAGCGGAGACTGGGGATTCTCCAAATCCTCACTGACTCATCTAGCATGCAAGGTATTTTAGGGTCGGGAAATCAGTCCCCCTGCACCGTTTCAGACACATTATGCCTGGTCCCTGCTTGTCTTTCAAACCTTTTGTAGCAGGCGAATTGAAAGCTGCCCTTTGTACCTAAATAACTCCATCCATTTCCAGGCGTGCGTGCCCTTTTCTTTCCCTCCTCCCAAAGGACTGGAGACAAAAATAGTTGCTGTTTCTCATATGTCACAGGAAAAAATCCGATTGGAGGGAACCTTGAAAAGAAAAGGTGGTCTCATTTCCTTCCAGGCTTTTTTTTGGCTGCTCCAAGGAATAAATGATAGAAATGTACACGTCCTTCAGAGAGATTTTCTGGTAAAAGCAACTAATTGCCTACGGCTTTATCCTTTTTGAGCAGGAGTTTTTTGGGGTGGAGGATCTGGAACCCCTAAACAATCTACTCCGGTCTGAGTACATGAGGACGGAGCAGTGCGGCAGTGGGCATTTCCTGTTACGTTCTACAAAGGCAATTCCATGAGCAAGATTCCGGAATCCCAAAGAGTAGCAAGATTCTAGAATCCCAAAGAATAGCAAAGATTCCGGAATCCAAAAGACTACTACTACTACTACTTATCATTTCTAAAGCGCTACTAGACGTATGCAGCGCTGTACACTTGAACATGAAGAGACAGTCCCTGCTCGACAGAGCTTACAATCTAATTAGGACAGAGAAACAGGACAAATAAGAGATAAGGGAATATTAAAGTGAGGATGATAAAATAAGGGTTCTGAACACGTGAATAAGGGTTAGGAGTTAAAAGCAGCATCAAAAAGGTGGGCTTTTAGCTCAGATTTGAAGACGGCCAGAGATGGTGCTTGACGTACCGGCTCAGGTATTACATGCTATTCTATAAGGTATCATGATATGTGCCATGGTCCATATGTGTGAGGGGCATACATGTGGGCAGGCCATGGGTGTGGCACCAACGTACACACTTAGGGCTAGATTCTGTATATCACGCCTAAAAAATTGGCATAGAAAAAAAATACGCCTAGGTGTATTATATAAAGTACACCTCAGTTCAGGTGCGGCTTATAGAATATGCCTAGCGCCTGTCCACACAACTAAATTTAGTCGCGGGCAGTTACGCCAAGAAAAACTCGGTGTAAATGCTGATGCCTAAATTAGGCGCAGACCGGGTGTATTCTATAACAACGCACATAGTTTTCAGAAATGCCCATGACCTGCCCATTCCACGCTCCTAGCCAAGCCCCTTTCTAGTTATGCGTTACTTGACAGACTACGTTTAGACTGTTATGCGTGTAAAGTCTAATTAATGCCAATTAGCATCAATAATTGATTGTTAATTGGCAATTATTGGCATTGATTGGCTTGTTAACTAACTTGCACAAGCAAATCCAGAATATGACTGAATTTGCGTGCACAAGGTAAGTTGCGCTATATAGAATCCGGGGGTTAGGGTCTGAAATTCAGCCCATGGCGGTATGTGGCATTGGAGCCGCTCACAGCCGCAGGCTGAACTGACCCAGGATAGCCAATGCCAGGGTAAATGCGGCTCCTGGCATTGATTACCCAGGTATCAGCTGGGCACCAGCTGATAATCAGATCAGTGTCCAGTTACCTTTAGCACATAAAGGGGCCCTTTTACTAAGCCGAGGCAAAAAGTGGTCTGCGGCAGCGTGAGCGCATCTTTTGTGTGCGCGCCGGGCCAGTTTTTTGCCGTGTCCTGGAAAAGGGGCCTTTTTTAAGGGGCCCAAAAACGGACGCGTGGCAAAATAAAACCAGCATGCATCCATTTCTGGCCTAAGACCTTATCGCCACCCATTGACTTAGTGGTAAGGTCTCACGTGCTACCCGGGCAGTAGGCATGCAGCGCGCACCCACTGCCGTTTACTGCCGAGTAAGCGCCATGCGGTAGAAAATAGAAAATATTTTCTACCACATGTTTTCGGCGCACGCCAAATTCAGAATTACCACCCAGGGCACGCAGTAACCGGGCGGTAATGCTTATTTGGCGTGCACCAGACATGCGTAAGCCCTTACAAGCCTTTGTAAAAGGGCCTCAAAGTTAGTTCAACCTGTTTGTGGTCCTCACTTTACGGGGTTACTTAACCGGTTGGCGGACTGAAAATCTCCACTAACCTGTTAAGTACTACTACTACTACTTAACATTTCTAGAGCACTACTAGGGTTACGCAGCGCTGTACAATTTAACAAAGAGAGACAGTCCCTGCTCAAAGAGCTTACAATCTAATAGACAAGTGAACGGTCGGTCCGATAGGGGCAGTCAAATTGGGGCAGTCTGGATTCACTGAACCAGTTAGGAGGTGGCTGTTTACTAGCGATATTCAGTGATTTAACTAGGTAGGAGCCTGTCCTGCCCAGTTTACTATTTTGAATATTGGGCAGGCAACGTATAAATTACCATACATGCCCTGCCAGGGGCGTAGCCAGACTTCAGCGGGAGGGGGGGTCCAGAGCCCGAGGTGAGGGGGCACATTTTAGCCCCCCCCCCCACTGCCACCAACCCCCCCACCATTGCTGACCCCCTCACCGCCGCCACCACCTTGACCCCCCCCCCCCCGCCGACGACCCTCTCGACCCCTCCCTCCCGCCGCCAACCCTCCCCCGCTTCGTTCAGGACATCAGACTCAGAAACAGAACGAAGGAAGAAGACGACCTCGGCTGGCGGGGTTGGGGTCCCCCGCCAGCAAAGGTAGGCGACGGCAGGTTGACAGCAGGTTGGCAGCGGGAGGGGGGGTCAAGAGGGTCGTCGGCAGGGGGGTCCAGGGCCAAATCTACGGGGGCCCAGGCCCCCGTGGCCCCATGTAGCTACGCCCCTGTGCCCTGCATGGTACATTTAGGAGCACCTACTTCTATCTACCACAGATCTGGCATAAATACCCATGCCAGTTTGATGCCAATTTCCACTAGTATTCTGTAATGGAATCTTGGTGCCAAGATGAAGTTGAAGAACTTCCATTCAGCGTGCAGCATCGAGATGCCCAGTGAGGCATCGAGTTATAGAATTGCCCCGCAAATTTCAGGACAGCTGCCTACTGGGGTGGCAGTCCGAAGAGTCGTAAGGTCTGCACAAAACTGCTGAACTTCTCTTCCGATCGACATGACTTTTCTAGCAATGAACAACCATTTGAGAGAAACTCTGTAAAACTGAAGTTTGCAGGAAGCAGAAGGAAATAAATAGAAATAAATCAAAACAGAGGAAAGAAAATGAGATACCTTTTTTATTAGTCTATCAATACCATTTTTTTGATTAGTTTCGAAGGAAAGCTAATCAAAACATCAAAGGAAAAAGTTTAAAAATGTATTAAGTTCATCCAATAAAAAAGGTATCATCTTATTTTCTTTTCTATGTTTTGATTTATTTCTATTTATTACCTTTAAAACTGGACTAACATGGCTACCACACCACTTTACTCAAGAAGCAGAGCAAATCTCACCCAAAAATATTTTTAAAAACTTGTAAAGAAATGTTTCCTTAGATGTGAAGAGTCCGCTGTTGAGATAGACATGGGGAAGCCACTGCTTGCCCTGGGATTGGTAGCGTGGAATGTTGCTACTCTTTGGGATTCTTGAATCGTGTTACTTTTTGGGAATCTAGAATCTTGTTACTCTTTTGGATTCTGGAATCTTGCTACTCTATGGGAATCTGGAATCTTGTTAGTCATTTGGATTCTTTTGTATTCTGGAATCTTGATCTCTTTGAGATTCTGGAATCTTGTTAGTCTTTTGTATTCTGGAATCTTGCTATTCTTTAGGATTCCAGAATCTTGTTAGTCTTTTGGATTCTGGAATCTTGCTACTCTTTGGAATTCCACCAGGTTCTTGTGACCTGGATTGGCCACTGTTGGAAGCAGGATACTGGGCTAGATGGACCATTGGTCTGACCTGGTATGGTTATTCTTGTTTTCATGTTCCTATGCTTATGGAAATAGCTGTTTTCCTCTATTCCCCATCTGAATAATTCATGAAGTCCTGGGAGTGGAACTGCCAGCTCTGGAGGGCTCCTTCCGCATAACTCACTTTCATTTTCTGCCAGGGTAATGTCTCCAAATGAGTTAATTTTGCACACATCGTGACGGGCATGAGCTGCTGTGTGGCTCCATTCTTTCTTACTTCCTTTACCCTTACCTCATCCTCGGAATTTAGATGCTTTTACAACACGTGAAGTCTGCTATTGGAAAAATGGAAACCTTAGAAGATATGTCCAGCAGTAGGAAGTTTGACTGTTGCCAGCTACGAAGAGGCTGATCAGGGAAAAGAATATTCTTAGCAGCATGACTGAAGACGGTTCAGCAGCTGAAATGGTTTAAAGACTCATCCACAAGGCTATGAGGGTAATAATGGAGAATCTGACAGTCATGAGAAGAAGGCGATAGATATGTGCTTGAATTTGCAGTGTGTCTAGGTAGGAAACGGGACATCCAGCCCAGGAAATGCACAATTTTGCTGAACTTGGAGCCTTTTACAAAATACGGATAAGGACACCAGGAAATACATGTGGAGCTTGTGGGACATCTGGTGAGAATGCCATTTACAAAGAAACATGTTGAAAACAAGGTATATGATCTCGGATTTTGAACGTGTAAGTCCTGGCACTTATACATGGACGTGGTAATTTCACAACTCATGTGTGTGAGTGTATTACATAGTAACATAGTAGAAGACGGCAGAAAAAGACCTGCGCGGTCCATCCAGTCTGCCCAACAAGATAAATTCACATGTGCTACTTTTTGTGCATACCTTACCTTGATTTGTACCTGTCCTTTTCCGGGCACAGACTGTATAAGTCTGCCCAGCACTATCCCCGCCTCCCAACCACCAGTCCCGCCTCCCACCACCGGTTCTGGCACAGACCGTATAAGTCTGCCCAGCACTATCCCCGCCTCCAAACCACCAGTCCCGCCTCCCACCATCGCCTCTGGCGCTCTGGCACAGACCGTACTACAGCCACTTCCAAGCATAAGTGCTGATTTTACAATGTCTAGGAAGAGCCAATATAGGAATCATGCTAAAAAAATGTGTTTTGGGGAGAGGGAAGGGTTTTTAAGGTGACAAGGAAGTTACTGGTTCCAGCAGAAGGGTGTGGTGCAGTTAGGCAGATAAAAGCTGAGCACAGGCACACCAGGGAGGCCCAGGGGAAACGAGAGAAGCCCTCCTGCCTATGCCTTCACCACAGGTGTGCAAGTGGCAAAAGCTTAATGCAGGTAGACCAGGTTTCACATTAGAATCTTGTGATATACTAATCCTGGAGGCAGGGGCGTAGCCAGATGGCCAATTTTGGGTGGGCCTGAACCCAAGGTGGGTGGGCATGGAATTTGCCCCCTCCCCCTCTGGTTTGCTCCTCTCTCCACCCCTCCCTTTCCACAAATGCCAAATATTAAATACTTGAGCTGGCATGGATCCCCAAACCCTGCCAGCTGAAGATTTCCTCCTCCTCCTTAAGCAGCCAGCACTCTTCCAAAAGGCAGCCGGCAGCACTGGCCTCAAGCTGATGCTGCTGCGGGTAGACTGTGCATGTCCAGTGGTTTTGTATGTGTGAAAACTGAGCATGTGCAGAAGGGCCGATCTCAGTGTCAGCTCAAGGCAAGCGCTGCTGGTTGACATTTGGAAGAGCGCTGGCTGCCCAAGGAGAGAAAATCTTCAGCTAGCGAGATTTGGAGATCTCCACTAGCCACAGCAAGAGTGTCACAATTTTGGGTGGGCCTGAGTCCAAAGTGGGTGGATCCCGGCCCACCTGTGGCTACGCCACTGCCTGGGGCAGAGGCCAGGCCAGAGCCAGGCCTGATTTTGGTTAAGCCTTGAAGAAAAAGACTAATATGCACTTGGGACTGTGGAGCCCTGTCAGGGACAGGGCATAAGTACATAAGTACATAAGTAGTGCCATACTGGGAAAGACCAAAGGTCCATCTAGCCCAGCATCCTGTCACCGACAGTGGCCAATCCAGGTCAAGGGCACCTGGCACGCTCCCCAAACGTAAAAACATTCCAGACAAGTTATACCTAAAAATGCGGAATTTTTCCAAGTCCATTTAATAGCGGTCTATGGACTTGTCCTTTAGGAATCTATCTAACCCCTTTTTAAACTCCGTCAAGCTAACCGCCCGTACCACGTTCTCCGGCAACGAATTCCAGAGTCTAATTACACGTTGGGTGAAGAAAAATTTTCTCCGATTCGTTTTAAATTTACCACACTGTAGCTTCAACTCATGCCCTCTAGTCCTAGTATTTTGGATAGCGTGAACAGTCGCTTCACATCCACCCGATCCATTCCACTCATTATTTTATACACTTCTATCATATCTCCCCTCAGCCGTCTCTTCTCCAAGCTAAAAAGCCCTAGCCTTCTCAGCCTCTCTTCATAGGAAAGTCGTCCCATCCCCACTATCATTTTCGTCGCCCTTCGCTGTACCTTTTCCAATTCTACTATATCTTTTTTGAGATACGGAGACCAGTACTGAACACAATACTCCAGGTGCGGTCGCACCATGGAGCGATACAACGGCATTATAACATCCGCACACCTGGACTCCATACCCTTCCTAATAACACCCAACATTCTATTCGCTTTCCTAGCCGCAGCAGCACACTGAGCAGAAGGTTTCAGCGTATCATCGACGACGACACCCAGATCCCTTTCTTGATCCGTAACTCCTAACGCGGAACCTTGCAAGACGTAGCTATAATTCGGGTTCCTCTTACCCACATGCATCACTTTGCACTTGTCAACATTGAACTTCATCTGCCACTTGCACGCCCATTCTCCCAGTCTCGCAAGGTCCTCCTGTAATCGTTCACATTCCTCCTGCGACTTGACGACCCTGAATAATTTTGTGTCATCGGCGAATTTAATTACCTCAGGAAGATTATTATTGAATTCCAAGAGACCTTTCTTTTTAGTTTATCATACCTGTGAAGGGAGCAGGATTTAACATTCTTTGAATATAAATTAAGGGCCTGATATTCAGCCAGCAACGATCAGAGTTTTGCTGATGAAGGCTGGCATTAAACCTTGAAATTCAGTGCCGGTCACATCCGAGTGCCGACATTGAATTTCAGGCGTTTTGGAGTCAGCTAACGCATAGCCGGTTCAGTGCCGCTATGGGTTACTGCAGTTACCCTGTCCGGCTAAGTGCTGAATATCAACATTTAACTGGCCAAGTGATGACTTTGCCCCCAGAACGCCCCAAAGTAGCCGGTTTTCAGTTCAGCGCTAACTGGTTATTTTCAGCGGCACTATCTGGTTAAGGGGTCATTTTACCAAGTTACGGAAAAAAGGACCCTGCGTTAGAGGCAGGGGCCGTTTTTCCCATGTGCCAGGACCCTTTTCTTGCACTGGGTAAAAAGATCCTAACAAAAGTTGCCATGCGGTAAGAGTACTCTTAGCATGTGGCCGTCTGGCGAGGAGCACATACCGTCACCCATTGAGGTGGCAGTAAGTGCTCCTGCGGTAAAAGATTTCCATTGCCCCTAAGTGCTGCTGAAAATGAACAGTTAGATCTGAAAAGGCGACAACCAGCCAGAAGCCATTTCTGGCCAGTTAAATCGCTTTGAATGTCGACCCTGAAATGTTTTGTTTCCTTTCGCCTCTCTGAGTGACTGTGTCTGTTGAGGCTCTGCATCCACATCCTCTCTCACAAAGCTACATGGTGTTACATAAGTACATAAGTGTTGCCATACTGGGATAGACCGAGGGTCCATCAAGCACAGTATCCTGTTTCCAACAGTGGCCAATTCAGGTCACAAATACCTGGCAGAAACCCAAATAGTAGCAACATTCCATGTTGAACCTCAAAGAGTAGCAACATTCCATATAGAGCCTCAAAGAGTAGCAACATTCCATGTAGAGCCTCAAAAGAGTAGCAACATTCCTTGTCGAACCTCAAATAGTAGCAACATTCCATGTAGAGCCTCAAAGAGTAACAACATTCCATGTCAAACCTCAAAGAGTAGCAACATTCCATGTCAAACCTCAAAGAGTAGCAACATTCCATGTAGAGCCTCAAAGAGTAGCAACATTCCATGTAGAGCCTCAAAGAGTAACAACATTCCATGTCAAACCTCAAAGAGTAGCAACATTCCATGAAGAGCCTCAAAGAGTAGCAACATTCCTTGTCGAACCTCAAAGAGTAGCAACATTCCATGTAGAGCCTCAAAGAGTAACAACATTCCATGTCGAACCTCAAAGAGTAGCAACATTCCATGTACATGAGAACATAGGTATTGCCATACTGGGACAGACCGAGGGTCCATCAAGCCCAGCATCCCGTTTCCAACAGTGACCAATCCAGGTCACAAGTACCTGGCAAGATCCCAAAACAGTACAATACATTTTATGCTACTTATCCCAGAAATAAGCACAAATACCAAGGTCAAAACGAGCAGGAAGCTGACACTTACCACCTGTCTCGATGCAGGTGTAAATGTTAATATGTAACTTTTTTTTTAGTATGTTTTTAATGCCATTGCAAGATCACAGATGCATGCACACTTTTGAGTCCCACCAAGCCACGCTCCCTCTGAAACTGTGCAGGCTGCAGCTCTACACAAGTAAGGCCTTTTTGCAAATCGCAATTTACACGTGTAAACGCCAGTGTTTACATATGTAAAAGCTGTTCAAGCCATCTATAATGACCTCCAGTATTGCTAAAGTTTCTAGACAAGAGAGAGCTGAACACTGGACTTCTGTAGATGTTGAGGGCCAAAGACAGGTTAACATATTGCCTGTCGTATCTTGTAGTTATTGAAGTACAGGCAACAGCTGCAAACTGGAATGATCTCAGTGGGCTGCTGGAAACTCTGATTGGAAAAGCTGAAGTGATAAACTGCTTTGGTTGTGCCACAGAAAGGCAGTATATCAAATCCACGACTCTACTCTTTCCGACTTGGCTATGGATTTGGCTTGATTTTCACTGTGTGCGTTCTACAAGTCCTCTCAGCCAAGTGCACATCTGATCACTTTTCCTCACCACAGGTAGTAGTAGTTTCACAGTGAGAACACGGAGAATGTTTTGAGTTAGTTTGGAGGGGTTGAGACCTGGCAGGCCTTGAACATGTGTGGATGCTCAAGCTTGGCAGTGATTAGTTTTCCGTAGACATGCTAACTGCTGTGCCAGTGATGCCCTGAATAGGGTAGGAAAGGAAGGGAAACTGCTGAGCACACCATGGAGGTGGGAGTGAGATGCTGAGCACTTCGATAAGGGAAGGGAGGAGAACAGAAGGCAGTGAACACGGGGGTGAAAGGGTGAGGAGAAGGGGAAATATGCTAGATACCATTGGGGGGAGATAGTAGGACAGGATATGCTGAACACCATAGGGGGGGTGAAGGGAAGGGGAGATGCCATTGGGAAAAGGGGAGATGGGGGGGTGAAGGGAAGGGGAGATGCCATTGGGGGAAGGGCAGATAGTAGGAAAGGATATACTGAACACCATGGAGGGAGGGTTGAAGGTAGGAAGGAGAGATATGATGGACACCTTGGGAACAGGGAAGGCAGGGAAGGAGAGAGATGCTGAACTGTGGAAGGGTAGAATAGAGAAGGGAAGGGGAGATACTGGACATGAGAGGGAGGACCTTAAGCTGTCTCTTGATGGGGGGAGGGGGTGCATAGATGAAGGTTCATCTAAGGTGTCAGATACCCTTAAGTTGGCCCTGCATGTTTACTTTGAGACTAATTTTTCCAATGAAGAGTCCCGTTTATACAGCAGTTGGATGCTGGAGTCTGTCCTCTACCAGCTCACCTTGTAACCAGGGAAGCAGGGAAATCTCAGCACTGCTGATGAGTAGATGTAGTCAATACTTTTAAATGGTAAAAACCTGGTCATTTGCAGTAGCTTGAAAGAGGGGAGGTATGCAACACGGAAAACCATGCTGTGTAATCACACTCTCAAACCCCAAAAGGAGACAGGGCTGCCGAGAGACTGAGCCGGGCCCAGTGCAGAATTGTGATCGCAGCCGCAGCCCCCCCCCCCCCCCAAAAAAAAATTGTCATCACCGCCCGCCCACCCGATGTACCTCGGCTGACCCCGCCAGCTGCAGGCAGTGGGGCTCCTTCCTCAGCCCAGCATTGCCTGCCCCTGTGGCTGCTTTCCTCAGGTCGCACATGCTCAGTCTCAAAACTGAGCATGTACAGCCTGAGGGCCCAGCAGCTGCTGGGCAGGCAATGCAAGGGGGGGGCCCGGCACCGGAGTTTTTTCTCTTCTGCTCCTGTTGGGACACGATCACCCGGGTCCCATCAGGAGCAGAAGAGAAAGAGAGAGAGAGAGACCCCTGCGATGGAATTTTGCCCCCCCTGTCCACCCTCTCTGCGGCTATGAAAGGAGAGAAGAAGAGCGGGCTCCAGCTACACAGGGGCAAGGCCAGCCAATAAGAAAAGGCCCACAAGGGACTGGGACATGTGCTCAGGAAAAGACTATTACAGAGCACTGCAAGATAGGGTAAAAAAAGGAGGACACATGCCCCGCCCCCATTTCATACCCCACCCCTTTCATGCTCTTGCTCCGCCCCATGTCATATTTTCCCCTCCCCCCTGTCACACACCCATCACTCCCCCTCCCTGTCACCCCCCTCCCCTTACCTTACTACTGCCCTGGTGGTCTAGTGACTTCTTCGGGGCAGGAAACAGCCCCCTCTTTCCTGCCTGGAGCGCTGCCCTACATGCATCCTTCCTGTTTGTGATCTCAGCGCCGATTCAAAATGGCTGCCGAGAGTTGAAGCCTCGCGAGGTCACGGCAACTCTCGGTGGCCATTTTGATTCGGCGCCGAGATCACGAACAGGAAGGATGCATGCAGGGCAGCGCTCCGGGCAGGAAAGAGGGGGCTCTTTCCTGCCCCGAAGGCGGAAGAGGTCACTAGACCACCAGGGCAGTAGTAAGTAAGGGGAGGGTAGGCTAGTAATCTGCCCGTTTGTCCGGATTTCTGGACCAACGGGCAGATTGGCAAAACCCGCCCGGTTGCCCGGACATGTTCCCAAAAAGAGGACATGTTCTAAAAATTCAGATATGGCTGCCTAAGACAGTTAATCCTATTTCTTCTCAGATTAAGTCATGTAAATGTTGCAAAAAAATTCTCCTTACCATGTAAGCCCATGGGTATTGGTATTTCATATATTAAGCTGACAGAAAAGCAAAGTTTATTCAAATATGCTAACAACTGGTGACTCCAGACACAGTACCAGATTACAGCCCATCCTGCAAGTCAGTGGGTGGAGAAAGGTGACACTGGGCTGAGGGGAGATATGATAGAGGTCTATAAAATCCTGAGCACAGTGTAACAAGTAAATGCAAATCAAATTGTTTATTCTTTCAAAAAAATTAAAAGACATGGGGACATGCAATAAAGTTACAAAGTAGCACATTTAAAAGAAATTGATCTTGCCAGGTACTTGTGAACTGGATTGGCCACTGTTGGAAACAGGGTGCTGGGCTTGATGGACCTTCGGTCTGTCCCAGTATGGCAATGCTTATGTACTTGGGATTCTGAATGGAATCTTGCTACTCTTTGGGGTTCTACATGGAATGTTGCTAAACTTTGAAATTCTGCATGGAATCTTGTTATTCTTTAGAATTCTAGAATCTTGCTACTACTTGGAGTTGCACATGGAATGTTGCTACTATTTGTGTTTCTGCCAGGTACTTGTGACCTGGATTGGCCACTGTTGGAAACAGGGTGCTGGGCTTGATGGACCTTCGGTCTGTCCCAGTATGGCAATGCTTATGTACTTGGGATTCTGAATGGAATCTTGCTACTCTTTGGGGTTCTACATGGAATGTTGCTAAACTTTGAAATTCTGCATGGAATCTTGTTATTCTTTAGAATTCTAGAATCTTGCTACTACTTGGAGTTGCACATGGAATGTTGCTACTATTTGTGTTTCTGCCAGGTACTTGTGACCTGGATTGGCCACTGTTGGAAACAGGGTGCTGGGCTTGATGGACCTTCGGTCTGTCCCAGTATGGCAATGCTTATGTACTTGGGATTCTGAATGGAATCTTGCTACTCTTTGGGGTTCTACATGGAATGTTGCTAAACTTTGAAATTCTGCATGGAATCTTGTTATTCTTTAGAATTCTAGAATCTTGCTACTATTTGGAGTTGCACATGGAATGTTGCTACTATTTGTGTTTCTGCCAGGTACTTGTGAACTGGATTGGCCACTGTTGGAAACAGGGTGCTGGGCTTGATGGACCTTCGGTCTGTCCCAGTATGGCAATGCTTATGTACTTGGGATTCTGAATGGAATCTTGCTACTCTTTGGGGTTCTACATGGAATGTTGCTAAACTTTGAAATTCTGCATGGAATCTTGTTATTCTTTAGAATTCTAGAATCTTGCTACTACTTGGAGTTGCACATGGAATGTTGCTACTATTTGTGTTTCTGCCAGGTACTTGTGACCTGGATTGGCCACTGTTGGAAACAGGGTGCTGGGCTTGATGGACCTTCGGTCTGTCCCAGTATGGCAATACTTATGTACTTGGGATTCTGAATGGAATCTTGCTACTCTTTGGGGTTCTACATGGAATGTTGCTAAACTTTGAAATTCTGCATGGAATCTTGTTATTCTTTAGAATTCTAGAATCTTGCTACTATTTGGAGTTGCACATGGAATGTTGCTACTATTTGTGTTTCTGCCAGGTACTTGTGACCTGGATTGGCCACTGTTGGAAACAGGGTGCTGGGCTTGATGGACCTTCGGTCTGTCCCAGTATGGCAATACTTATGTACTTGGGATTCTGAATGGAATCTTGCTACTCTTTGGGGTTTTACATGGAATGTTGCTAAACTTTGAAATTCTGAATGGAATCTTGTTATTCTTTAGAATTCTAGAATCTTGCTACTATTTGGAGTTGTACATGGAATGTTGCTACTATTTGGGTTTCTGCCAGGTACTTGTGACCTGGATTGGCCACTGTTGGAAACAGGATGCTGGGCTTGACGGACCTTTGGTCTGTCCCAGTACGGCAATACTTATGTATGTATGTAAATATTTTTTCATTCAATGCATAGTTAAGCTCTGAGACTCACTTCTGGAGAATATATCAAAACAGTTAATTTAGCTGGGTTTAAAAGGTTTAGACAAGTTCCTGTAGGTAAAGTCTATCAAATATTATAAAGGTATACCCCAGGATAGGTAGCATGAAATCCGTCTACTTCTTGGGATCCTTCCATGGTCACTGCTGGAAATAGGACACTGGACTTGATGTACCTTTGGTCTGACCCAGTAAGGCAGTTATGTTCTTGTACAATTTCTGGACTAGCACTGTATATTGTCAAAAGTTATAGGCCAACACAGCCACTCTATGCGTTCTGAAAACGATTGAAGTATCAGCACAGAAAGTGCAGTTTGGAGTGGAAGGATCAGAGTGCTACAGCGGAAATGAAGGGGTCTCTCCTCTTTTCATCCACTCTCTGGCACTCCTGCATCTCTCTGGTGGCACTCACCTACAAACCTTTGCCACACACTGTGGGTCCCTTTTACGAAGCTGTGGAAAAAGGAGGCCTGCGCTGGCATCGGCGCATGTTTTTGATGCACGCCGAGGCCCCCTTTTACTGCAGCGGGTAAAATGCAGGTCTTTGGGTTTTTTTCAGGAAATGGCCGTGCAGCAAGTGAAGCACTTGCTGAACTGCTATGGATTTACAGCCTGTCTCACTGACACAGACTACTGTGGATTCTTTTGGATTCATAATAAGTAAATGAAAACCTTTATTAGAGGAGCTAAATTCTACAATGGTTAGGATATATACAATGATTAGCATATATATACACACAATGATTAGCTGTATAAACAATCATTACATCACTGGTCTCTACATCTAAGCAATGCCAAGAGTTCTTAGACCAGGAAAAGAAGCAATACATACATATAACATCACCGGTCTCCATCATCCAGGCTCTTATCATCAGCTGGGAGGGCCCATTACAGCGAAAGCCAGGAGCTTTTTTTTTTAGACCAGGAACAGATCCTCTGCGCAGTCCGTACGTTACTCACAGATGAGCTCCCACTCTGCTGTGACAAGCCCTCCCTTTTTATTAGGCTCTGAGCGCATATTCAGAGCTAGGGAAAGTTTACAGAATGCTTCTAAGGAGAATTACAGAATGCTTCTCTGTTTAGGACTGTGGGAACGTGGTCGCACACTTTCCCAAGCCCAGGTGGCCAAGCTGGACTTCCGAAAACAAATGCCATCCTCCCCTTCACGTACCAAATTAGTTAGATCTGTGTCTTATCTTCTGCATTCCAACTTGTTTTTTTGTATTTACAAGAAAAGTTACTTTCGGTCGAAGACAGAGTTGAAAAGCAATCTTTTAAAATTCACTTCCATTACACTTGCCAAGCGGCCATTTCAGGGGGTGCACACTTACTGCCACCCATTGAAGTGGCGGGAAGGGCTCCCACGCTAACCCAATGGTAACCGGGCACTGTGTGGCACTGCCCGATTACCACCGGGTACAAACAAAATATTAAAATATTTTTGTAGCACCAGATATGACGCATGGCTGGGGGGTGGGGACCTACCGCTGGGCTGCTGCAGTAGCCCTGCGGTGCTTCCCTTTTAGCAATTAGTAAGCCCACTTTGGCATCGCAAATTTATAAGAGGACCCCTGTGTTAGGATTACCTATGAAAGTACAGTACGGGTGAGGCTCTGTTGACCTGATGTTGGTTCCCATTGATTACAGACGCAGTGTTAACGGTTCAAATTAGATTATGATATTGCGCATTAAGGATTCTTAACCTGTCACAGATAGTCAGCTACGAAAACTGCACCACGTAGCGGAAACTCTAAATTGACTGTTTGCTGAATGCATGAAAAAGGCCATGTGGTCAGATATTAATTAGAGGGACAGACCCACAAGCAGAACCCAGAAAGGAAAAAAGAAATCCATATCATAGAAGATCTTTCATGAGATGACTTCTATGTAGTTTGTGATTTATGGTTTATTAATTTCTTGATATACCCGCCCTTAATGCAAGGCACAAGAATAAGGTTTACATAATAAAACTATATAAAAAATATTTAAAAAACAGGAAAGGAATGCCACAGTTAAAATGGGATAGGAAAGACCCGCATTCTAAGATCTGATTAATGGAACCTTTGTGTTAATAAAATATTGAGGACATAACTTCCTGCCATATAACCTATGTTAAACAGCTACCTGTCCGATAATCACATTTCTATAGATTAAGAATTCTGTACATCTTACGCACTTGTTCCAGGACCATTTGCCTGTTATTTGAATGCAGGCAAGGAGATTTAAAACAAAAAAAATGCAGCTGACTCAGAACTCCCAAAACAGCACTTCATTATCTGCCTGCTTCTGGATTAGATATGCAGAGCCTTCCCAAGAGGTTCAAAGCATGCAAAATTTGCAAAAAATGTAAAACTCCTCTGTCATTCAAATGGCATTCCTAGAAAGTGGACAAAAGAGGCACCATTTGAAAACTGCGCCAGCAAACCAAACCTGCCAACTCAGTTCCTTTTTTGTTTTTCATAGAAACTTGAATTTGGTTTATAGTATGAAATGGAGGAGTAGTTTAAGGGTTACTGCAGTGGGCTAAAAACCTGGAGAACTGGAGTTGATGCCCACCGTGGTTCCTTTTGATCCTGGGCAAGTCACTTAATCCTGCATTGCTCCAGGTACAAAAACTTAGATTGTGAACCCACTAGATTACTGCAATGCACTCTACGCTGGCTGCAAAGAGCAAATAATCAAAAAACTTCAGACAGCTCAGAATACTGCAGCTAGACTCATATTCGGCAAATCAAAATATGAAAGTGCAAAACCCCTACGAGAAAAGCTACACTGGCTTCCACTCAAGGAACGCATCACGTTCAAAATGTGTACCCTAGTTCACAAAATCGTCCACGGAGACGCCCCAGCCTACATGTCAGACCTAATAGACCTACCACCCAGGAATGCCAAAAAATCATCCCGCACATTCCTTAATCTTCACTTCCCCAACTGTAAAGGGCTAAAGTACAAACTGACGCATGCGTCAACCTTTTCCTACCTGAGCACACAATTCTGGAATGCGCTGCCGCGCAACTTAAAAACTCTCTAACTAACTTCCATAAACTACTGAAGACCCATCTCTTTAACAAGGCATACCACAAAGATCAACAAATATGAACTCCTATACAAATACCCAGAACTGCCTTACAATATTTGCTTGTTAAACTATTATTATGTTTTATCATTATCATGTTACCCAAGATCCTTCCATATTGCTAAATGTATATTTTCTTATATGCTTCCACTATCCATGATGTATTGTAAGCCACATTGAGCCTGCAAAGAGGTGGGAAAATGTGGGATACAAATGCAATAAATAAATAAACTAGGGACAGAGAAAGTACCTGCATAAAATAAACATAAACCACTCTGGTTCTACCACAGAAAGGCAGTATATCAAATCCATGACCCCTTAATGGAACTTGTGAGCTAGTTCTTAAGTAGGATGATATTAAATGTACTTGTTTTTTTTCATATATGCACATGTTACTTAATATTCCATATTCCGTTGGCTACAGCCCACCTTAAATTACCACGGGAGTCATTAACCTACAGTATTTCAGTACCACAGGTTACTGACTTTCGCAGTACATGAGTAGCACAACTTGCAATAAACCTCAAAAACTGAGTTCTTCATCCCTCCCAGGAGCATCAAGCCACTAAACTGTGATCCAATGCTCCTGAATGGCACCTTAAGGGGGCCTTAGCAGACGTCTGATTTCCATCTGCTAGAGAGCATGGCCCTTCAGGGCCCCGTGACCTTGTCATACGCCCAGCCCATAACTCCTTCCCGGGAGATTCTTCCATACACATGCCACCCTGAAGAGTGTCCATCCTGAAGAACCTTCCCCAACCCTATAACTTCCCCTCCCACGGGCCTACCCAGGGCTAGCAAAAGGGGGGGGGGGCAAGATTCCCCAGGCCCAGCCAGGGGGCCCCGATGCAGGCAAGGCTTCTGGAGGCAGGCAGAAGGTTCTGCTCCCTCGATCTGTCTCTCTCCTACTCCTATGTGTCGAGACCAGGGTGATTGAGTTAACGTGATAACCAGGGTCCTGGCACAGAGGAGCAGGAGAGTGACACACCAAGGGAGGAACAGAGGGAGGAAGGTGTGTGTGTGTGGGGGGGGGGGGGGAACGGCAGCCCTGCCCTGAGCCCGGCTCTGTCTCTCGGTAGCCCTGGGCCTACCTGAAGAGTTCCATGGTGGTCTAGTGGAAGGTGGGCAGGAGTGACCCCCAGGTTCCAAAAAACAACAAGGCAAGCGATCTGCAAAATCCAATATGGAAAAAGAAGCCAGTAGATCAATATAACATCAGAAAGATTTTATTAAAGATACCGCATTTAAACAAATTGCCCGACACAGGCTGTTTTTCGCCCACCAAGGGCTGTGTCAGGGGCTAATTTGAAACCTTCTGAAAGGAGCAACTCTAAAAAAGGTTTGACAGCAGTGCATCTGCTTGCGTTGTGTTAAGAGTCACATCATTTTAGGCATCTGCTGTATGCGCTGGTTTTTTCCAATCTATTATACACCACAAGTTTTCCGTTTTTAGAGTTGCTCCTTTCAGAAGGTTTCAAATTAGCCCCTGACGCAGCCCTTGGTGGGCGAAACACAGCCTGTGTCGGGCATTTTGTTTACATGCGGTGACCCCCAGGTTTTCAGGATTACCACAATGAATATGCATGAAAGTGCTTTGCAGATAGTTGATCTCCAGAAGAAGGTTGAGAAATGATGCATTTAAGCCAGGTTTAAAGTTAATGTCCGGTATAAGCAGAGTCGCATTGGAAACAGACCTCAGTTCTCTCAAGATAGCATATAATGGGTGAAGATAAAAGTTAAATAATACTGCTGATAGGGCAGAGCTCCGAGGAACCCCTCTTGAAGGAATACACCATTGTGAAGAATTATCACCAACTCATTTTCGAAGAGACCAGTCAGACAACTAAGACTGAAACCAACATATAACATTGGGACCAGTCTCAAAGTCGTGAAGGTTGGCTAAGAAAATCAGATTCAAAACTAAATCTTATGCAGCAAAGGCCACAATGATTTTTTTTCAAGTTTATTTAACCAACGATCAAGAGCTGTGGGAAGTAGAATCTCTGCGTTACAGCGTTTACAAAATCCAAAATGGAAAATTGTCCGCAAACGAGTGGAAAAGTTGATCAGGCACAGCCTGGCAAATCCACCATCCTTTAACCTTCTAATAATTTTCACTAAAAAAAAAAAAAAAAAAAAAAAGTCAATGTTGAGATGGACTGGTAGATAGCTGAGGCAACACTATAGCGATGAAACATTTCACCTTACCAGCTGGAGTCTGCGCTAACGCCAAAACCTCCATGATCTCGCCCTCTTCCATTTTATCCCATTCCATAGCCTCCTCTCCGCAGGGTTTCCTCAGCTGTCCCTCATCTCCTTGATCAGAAACCATCTCCCAATCATCCCCCTCTATTTCCTGAGAGTCCTGTATTGGAACTGGTGGGTTCTAGGGATGGTAGTTCCTACCCTTAGTAGTCTAACTGGCCTTTTGGCCACTAGGGGGCGAATTCTCTGTTTATAAGGAACCTGTGAGTGAAATTTGCTCTTTCTCAAGAGCACACTTTTCTCCGGCCTCTGCCTTAACCTTCCCTGAAGCAGGGTCCTCTCAAACCCCTCACAGTGGGTAGACAATTACCACACAGTTAATGCGTGAGACCTTACCGCTAAGTCAATGGTTGGTGGTAAGGTCTCAGACCCAAAATGGGCACGCGTCAGTTTTTATTTTGCCGCACATCCATTTTCGGCAAAAATGTTTAAAAAAGGCCTTTTTTTACAGGTGCGCTGAAAAATGGATCTGCGCACGCCTGAAACACGCGCCTACACTAGCACAGCCCATTTTTTCAGTGCACCTTAGTAAAAGGACCCCATAATGTATTATTTATTCAAGGTGATCAACAGAAATAAAACAAAATAAAACATGGAAAAGAAAATAAGATGATACCTTTTTTATTGGGCATAACTTAATGCATTTCTTGATTAGCTTTCGAAGGTTGCCCTTCTTCGTCAGATCGGAAATAAGCAAATGTTGGTAGATGACAGTATATATAAGTGAAACATCAAAGCATTTCAGTGACAGTCTAACAGGATGAGGGTGGATAGGTGAGAGACCAGGAGATATGCATGGGAACATCAAAGCATTTCAGTGATAGTCTAACAGGGTGGGGGGTGGATAGGTGAGAGACCAGGAGATATGCATGAGAACATCAAAGCATTTCAGTGACAGTCTAACAGGATGAGGGTGGATAGGTGAGAGACCAGGAGATATGCATGGGAACATCAAAGCATTTCAGTGATAGTCTAACAGGGTGGGGGTGGATAGGTGAGAGACCAGGAGATATGCATGAGAACATCAAAGCATTTCAGTGACAGTCTAACAGGATGAGGGTGGATAGGTGAGAGACCAGGAGATATGCATGAGAACATCAAAGCATTTCAGTGACAGTCTAACAGGATGAGGGTGGATAGGTGAGAGACCAGGAGATATGCATGGGAACATCAAAGCATTTCAGTGATAGTCTAACAGGGTGGGGGTGGATAGGTGAGAGACCAGGAGATATGCATGGGAACATCAAAGCATTTCAGTGACAGTCTAACAGGGTGGGGTGGATAGGTGAGAGACAGGGTGATATGCATGGAGACAGGAGGGTGACAAACAGAGCAGTACAACTTCATGGAGAGAAATGGCAGCAATTCGTCTCCCAGATCTTTCAGCCCAAAACCCCTTCCTACATGGGGGGATTCAGCCTCTAGTATTGGGAAGCAGGTTTGCATTCTTTATGTAGAACCACACAGTATCCCCCCTCCCCTCTCCCCTGAGAAGAAACTCAGCAGTACTGTCTTTGACTTTGAAACTGCATTTCTATGTTCATGGTTGCGATACCTCAGGAAACAGAGAAGTTATTTCTCTTTCAGGGATAATTGAGTGGTTGTTGACCTCTGTAGAAATCTCCCTAGGTTTTTTTCTGCCCAAATTTGTGATACATTATTCATAAAACGATCTCTTTATGTTCCAGTTGGGCATTTTAGTTGAATGGTATAGAATTTGAATAAATAAAAAAAATCTATTAGGACTGGAGCAGCTCTCAGTGCTGTCATTATGTCTTGGATATGTTGACAACCTGAGGGTCTATTGATCGTGGGTTTGATCGCTGCTCTTGCAAGGTTTTCATGCTATAATTAGGAGAAAATGATACCACAAGTCAATAGAAATGGTTGTTTGTTCTTGTTTTCTCCATCCCATAAGTATCGCCACACTGGGACATACCAAAGGTCCATCAAGCCCAGCATCCTGTTTCCAACAGTGGCCAATCCAGGTCACAAGTACCTGGCAGAAACCCAAACAATAGCAACATTCCTTATAGAACCTCAAAGAGTAGCAAGATTCTAAAATTCTAAAGAATAACAAGATTCCATGCAGAATTTCAAAGTGTAGCAGCATTCCATGTAAAACCCCAAAGAGTAGCAAGATTCCATTCAGAATCCCAAGTACATAAGTATACACTGGGACAGACCAAAAGGTCCATCAAGCCCAGCATCCTGTTTCCAACAGTGGCCAATCCAGGTCACAAATACCTGGCAAGATCCTGAAAAAGTTCAATACATTTTATGCTGCTTATCCCAGAAAAATGCAGTGGATTTTCCCCAAGTCAATTTAATAACGGTCTATGTACTTTTCCTTCAGGAAGCCTTTCAAACCTTTTTTAAACCCTGCTAAGCTAACCGCCTTCACCACATTCTATGGCAACAACAGAGTTTAATTGCACGTTGAGTGAAGAAATATTTTCTCCGATTTGTATTAAATTTACTACTTTGTAGCTTCATCGCATGCCCCCTAGTCCTAGTATTTTTTTACTAGGAGGATTACGTCTGCTTGATGGCTGAGAGATGGATGGGTAGTATCTTCTGAGAATGAACCCCAGTGGCACTGCTCTTTGTGTAGCAGGGCACAGGGAACTATCTTTGCAATGCCCTGGAATCTGCTAGCAGACATGCAACTTGAACTAGGTCTCTTTCACCACAGCCCTCCGTAAAGCATCTGAGTCAGAGGGTTCAATCCTTAGAACCAATAGTTAAAGAGTTTGCAGGCTCTTAAGAGTTAAGATGATGGGGAGCAAATGTTAAAGAAAAATTGCTTCTGGTCTAGTTTAATGATTTATGTCCTTGTGTTTTCTCTAGTGGGGTCTGCAGGGTATCAGGGCACTGTAGAGTGGATTTGCTCAAGCTTGGGGAGGGAGGAAGGATGACCTCTACGGCGGTAGAGCTGCACTGACAGACATGGAGGGGCATAATTGAACGAAAACGCCTATCTCCATGGGCGTTTATCTCCGAGAACGGGTCCGTGAAAGGGTGGACCGAACCGTATTTTGGGAAAAAATAGACGCCCATGTTTTATTCAACAATGTGTGAGCTGGGCGTTTTTGTTTTTCAGCGATAATGGAAAATGAAAGCGCCCAGCTCAAAAACAAATAAATCCAAGACATTTATTCGTGGGAGGGGCCAGGATTCGTAGTGCACTGGTCCCCCTCACATGCCAGGACATCAACCGGGCACCCTAGGGGGCACTTTTACAAAACCAAAAAAACAGGTAAAAGAGCTCCCAGGTACATAGCACCCTTCCCTTGTGTGTTGAGCCCCCCCAAATCCCCCTCAAAACCCACTGCCCACAAGTCTACACCATTACTATAGCCCTAAGGGGTGAAGGGGGGCACCTACATGTGGGTACAGTGGGTTTGGGGGGGTTGGACGACTAATAAGCATTAAGCAGCACAATTGTAATAGGTAGGGGGGGATGGGCCTGGGTCCACCTGCCTGAAGTCCACTGCACCCCCTAACAACTCCTCCAGTGACCTGCATACTGCTGCCAGGGAGCTGGGTATGACATTTGAGGGTGAAAATAAAAAGTTGTGAAACATCATTTTTTTGTGGTGGGAGGGGGTTAGTGACCACTGGGGGAGTCAGGGGAGGTCATCCCCGATTCCCTCCAGTGGTCATCTGGTCATTTAGGGCACTTTTTGGGGCTTTATTCGTGAAAAAACAGGGTCCAGGAAAAGTGTCCTAAATTCTAGCTAAAAACGCATACTTTTTTCCCATTATCGGTGAAATGCGCCCATCTTTGTTCGGCAGATAACCACGCCCCAGTTCCGCCTTCGCCACACCTCTGACACGCCCCCATCAACTTTGTCCGCATCCCGACGGAGTGCAGTTGAAAACGTCCAAAAATCGGCTTTCGATTATACCGCTTTATTCGTTTTTGTGAGATAAACGTCCATCTCCCGATTTAGGTCGGAACTTGGGCATTTTTCTCATTCGATTATAAGCAGGATGGTCACCACAGACTTCTTCACTCTGGTTAGTCATTGGCTGTAGGGGATATCCTACATCCCACATGTGTGGGATAAACACAAAGGAATCCTGTTTGAAGGAATGGATCTACGGAATCTTAGTGGAGATTGGGTGGCAACGCCGGTAATTGGGAAGCGAAACTGGTGCTGGGCAGACTTCTACGGTCTATGCCCTGAGAAAGGCAAGGACAAATCAAATTTGGGTATACAAATAAAGTATCACATACCATGTAAAATGAGTTTATCTTGTTGGGCAGACTGGATGGACCATTCAGGTCTTTATCTTCTGTCATTTACTATGTTACTATCTTGCTTATTTTCGAAGGAGAAGGGCGGCCATCTTCCGACACAAATCGGGAGATGGCCGGCCTTCTCCTAAGGCCAGCCAAATCGGTATACTACTTAACATTTCTAGAGCGCTACTAGGGTTACGTAGCGCTGTACAATTTAACAAAGAGAGACAGTCCCTGCTCAAAGAGCTTACAATCTAATAGACAAGTGAACGGTCGGTCCGATCGGGGCAGTCAAATTGGGGCAGTCTGGATTCACTGAACGGTAAGGGTTAGGTGCCGAACGCAGCATTGAAGAGGTGGGCTTTAAGCAAAGACTTGAAGATGGGCAGGGAGGGGGCTTGGCGTAAGGGTTCAGGAAGGTTGTTCCAAGCATAGGGTATAATCGAAAGCCGATTTTGGCCGGCTTCAACTGCTTTCCGTCGCAGGGCCGGCCAAAGTTCAAGGGGGCGTGTCGGCAGTGTACCGAAGGCGGGGCGGGGCGTGGTTAAGAGATGGCCGGCCTCGGACGATAATGGAAAAAAGAAAGCCAGCCCTGACGAGCATTTGGATGACTTTACTTGGTCCCTTTTTGTTCATGACCAAGCCTTGAAAAGGTGCCCAAACTGACCAGATGACCACTGGAGGGATCACCTCCCCTTACTCTCCCAGTGGTCACCAACCCCCTCCCACCCAAAAAAACAAAAGTAAAAAACATTTTGTTTGCCAGCCTCAAATGTCATACCCATCACAGCACTATGCAGGTCCCTGGAGCAGTTTTTAGTGGGTACTGCAGTGCACTTCAGGCAGGTGGTCCCAGGCCCATCCCCCCCTACCTGTTACACTTGTGGTGGTAAATGGGAGCCCTCCAAAACCCACCCAAAACCCACTGTACCCACATCTAGGTACCCCCCTTCATCCCTAAGGGCTAGGGTAGTGTTGTACAGTTGTGGGTAGTGGATTTTGGGGGGTGTTTGGGGGGGGGCTCAGCACCCAAGGTAAGGGAGTTATGCACCTGGCAGCAATTTGTGAAGTCCACTGCAGTGCCCCCTAGGGTGCCCGGTTGGTGTCCTGGCATGTGAGGGGGACCAGTGCACTACAAATGCTGGCTCCTCCCATGACTAAATGGCTTGGATTTGGCTGGGTTTGAGATGGCCACCATTAGTTTCCATTATCGGCGAAAACCAATGGCGGCCATCTCTAACGCCGGTGATCTCTAAGGGCGGCCTTAATGTTGAGATTTGGCCAGCCCCGACCGTATTATCGAAATGAAAGATGGCCGGCCATCTTGTTTCGATAATACAGTCGGGTACGCCGCTTAACGGGGCCGTCATTAGAGATGGCCGCCCTTATAGATGGCCAGCCCCGTTCGATTATGCCCCTCCACGTTACTATGATATATACAATAATGAAGGGGAAATTATGGATAAAAGATAAAGAATAAACTGGTGCTGAGCATGCTGCATTTCAAATACTCCCCGATGTATAGAGAGAGCTGCCATGCCATATTTTTCAAGGATAATCAGTTCCAGCTACAGAACTTCCAGTCTGCATTAGCCATGGATCCGAGAAGCCTTAATGCATCCGCTGGTGAAGTCACCCTCACCTGATGTTCTGGAAATACTGTGTGTTTAGGAAGGAAAAGAGAGAAAGGTACCTTGATCTGCCTTTAAAGTGCTCTCAGGCTCAGCTGAAAGTGTACATGATGCACTGTTCTTCTGACTCCTTAAAATCCACAGCTGAGGGCTAATTCGAGAGGGGTGTCCAGTCCCTCTGAGTGGGGAGATCTGGTTCGCACGATCTGATTTGCTCTCTCCGCCACATGCACCGAACACAGGGCAGACCTAGGTGAGGGGTTTGTCACTGCCCCCCTTCCCCCATTATTCCCAATCAGCGCTCTCCCTTCCCACCCCACTCGTCCAGAAAAAGCGGAGGAATAGTCTAGGGGTTAGAGCAGTGGACTATGAATCTTACTTTTCCCGCAGATGTTGCTGGTGTCGTGGGCAAGTCACTTTATTTTCCACTGCCTGGGGTACAAATTTAGGGTCCAGTATTCAAAACGATTTAAGCGGGCAGGAAAGAGGTTTAATGGAAGGAGATGGCATGAGCCTATCTGGCTCATTATCTGGGCTGAAGCCAGTGGGCGGAGTTTGCCGCCATACTGGTCAGAACAAAACAAGAGCAATCGCTATTGAAAACAATAGAAAGCTTGTGAAGTTTATATCGCTTTTTTTTTTAACCTGTTAGGCTTTGCATTCTTTCTGTTAGGAGGGGATCGGAGAGGGGGATATGTAAGGGGAGTTGAAGGGGGTTGAGGAATTTTTGAGGGGGTCTATGAAGGGGAGAGGGTTATTTTCAAAATGTATTTGTCAGTGCTTCAGAGCTTGCTTTGTTACTTCCAATGCAGTATTGTGGATTTCAGTGCTGCACTATATGCCTTTATTTTTGCTTATGATGACAGCTTTTTTATTTGTTTATCACATTTATACCCCACATTTTCCCACATGTTTGCAGGCTCAATGTGGCTTACAATAGACCGAAAAGGCTATCACCAGTCCAGTAGTTATACAAATACAATAGATTAACATAGTAGATGACGGCAGAAAAAGACCTGCATGGTCCATCCAGTCTGCCCAACGAAAAACCTATAAGTGTATACCTTACCTTGAATTTGTACCTGTCCTTTTCAGGGCACAGACCATATAAGTCTGCCCAGCAGTATTCCCCGCCTCCCAACCACCAGTCCCGCCTCCCATCACCGGCTCTGGTACAGACCGTACAAGTCTGCCCTCCCCTATCCTCGCCTCCCAACCACCACCCCCTCTTCCCCCCACCTGCTCCGCAACCCAATTTCAGCTAAGCTTCTGAGGATCCATTCCTTCTGCACAGGATTCCTCTATGCATATCCCACGCATGTTTGAACTCCGTTACCGTTTTCATCTCCACCACCTCCCGCGGGAGGGCATTCCAAGCGTCCACCACCCTCTCCGTGAAAAAATACTTCCTGACATCTTTCCTGAGTCTGCCCCCCTTCAATCTCATTTCATGTCCTCTCGTTCTACCGCCTTCCCATCTCCGGAAAAGATTCGTTTGCGGATTAATACCTTTCAAATATTTGAACGTCTGTATCATATCACCCCTGTTCCTCCTTTCCTCCAGGGTGTACATGTTCAGGTCAGCAAGCCTCTCTTCATACGTCTTGGAACGTAAATCCCATACCATCCTCGTAGCTTTTCTTTGCACCGCTTCCATTTTTTTAACATCCTTCGCAAGATACGGCCTCCAAAACTGATCACAATACTCCAGGTGGGGCCTCACCAACGTCTTATACAGGGGCATTAAAACCTCCTTTCTTCTGCTGGTCACTCCTCTCTCTATACAGCCTAGCAATCTAGCTACTGCCACCGCCTTGTCGCACTGTTTCGTCGCCTTCAGGTCCTCAGATACTATCACCCCAAGATCCCTCTCCCCGTCCGTGCCTATCAGACTCTCCCCGCCTAACACATACGTCTCCCTTGGATTTCTACTCCCTAAGTGCATCACTTTGCATTTCTTCGCATTGAATTTTAATTGCCAAACGTTAGATCATTCTTCTAGCTTCTTCAGATCTTTTTTCATGTTTTCCACACCCTCCGGGGTGTCCACTCTGTTGGAAATCTTGGTGTCATCCGCAAAAAGGCAAACTTTACCTTGTAACCCTTCAGCAATGTCACTCACAAGATGGTCAGAGTGGATAGAAAGAACAAGGTATAAGGGTAAAGGTAAGAGAGTCCAAAATGGTCCATTTATATGCTGTTTTGAAGGACTTCGGGTTTTATGTTGGAGCCTGGGGGTAGGCCTTCCGGAATAGGCTGGTCTTGAGTAATTTCCTAAAGTTGAGATGGTTTTGGGTAGTTTTGACAGATTTTGGCAGTGCATTCCATCATTGGGTGCTGATAAAGGAAAAAGACGAAATAAAATATCTTTGAAAGCTTCCCATATGTAGATTTATATCATGAAATAAAATTGAAAATCACTAAAACAGCATTCAGAATTATTGCAGCTGGTAGAAACAGCAATAATATACTCTGTATTTTGTGCTCATTTTTCTACACTGCTCTATACAATCCAGTAATACACGGCCAAATCTCAGTGAGAATATCCTTGTTGTAATCTGCCTTGGGAAACCTGGTGTTATTAAGATGAAAAATATTGAAATTAAATAAAATTAAACTCTTCTTTCACTGGGGCAGATGGAATCACTTCATCTCTTTTGTAGAGGTTTGCATTTTAGATACACCAATGGATTTTTCTGTTTTGAGCATGTTTCAGGGACAAGTGATTTTATAAGTGAAAACAATAAAAGCATGGTTTCATACAGATCTCTCGTTTGTTGAAACATAACAAAGGGCCTCTTTTATGAAGCCGAGCTTGCAGTTCCCACGTGGCAATGCTGATGGAGCTCATTCAAAGTGAACGGGCTTTGTTGGTATTACCACACTGGGAGCCACTGTTGCAGCTTGATAAAAGAGGTCCTAAATGGGCTATAATACTTGGAGGGGCATAATCGAACGTGAATGCCCATCTCCATGGGCGTCTATGTTCGAGAACAGGTATGTGAAGGGGCCGGACAGACTGTATTTTTGAAAAAATTAGGTGCCCATCTTTTTTTTCGATAATACAGTTTGTGCCGGGCAAATGCATCGGTTTTGGGCTGATTTGAGCTGAGCGTTATCACTTTTCAGTGATAATGGAAACCGAAGGCGCCCAGCTCAAAAATGAACAACTCCAAGGCATTTGGTCGTGGGAGGGGCCAGGATTCGTAGAGCACTGATCCCCCTCACATGCCAGGACACCAACCGGGCAAAATTAAAATACCTCCCAAGTCCATAGCTCCCTTCTTTTGGGTGCTGAGCCCCTCAAATCACCCCCAAAACCCACTGCCCACAACTCTACACCATTACCATAGCCCTTATGGCTGAAGGGGGTACCTAGATGTGGGTACAGTGGGTTTTGGGGGCGTTTTGGAGGGCTCCCATTTACCACCACAAGTGTAACAGATGGGGGGGGGGCTGGGTCCACCTGGCTGATGTCCACTGCGCCCACTAACTGTTGGATTATTTGTAGTAAATAATTAGCAGATTTTAGTACACACAGCTTCAGCTTTAGAAATGTTAATTTCTTTCTTCATCTCTCTCTCATTCACCCCTGAATAATTCACTGCTGAGTCACTTTAAAGTTGAAGTAACAAAACATCTGTTTACTCACAGTTTGCAGTTAGATTATAATCAGACAGGCTTTTATATACATATTACTATACATTTGTATTATCAGCTCCTTCCATGTGCTTAGATGGTAATGGATGGTCACACCACCATAGATCCTCTCAGGTTAGGAGAGAACATGAGCTCCATGTGCTCCATGTGCTGCATCTGCTGCATCTGCTGCATCTAACCCCCACAGGAAGTTGCATAGCAGTGTGACCTCTCTAAGTAATTCATATCAGAGGTCACAGAGTAATCACAGAGAAATAATAGGTGACAGGCAATGCATGTAAAAATACAATACATTCCAACAAACCCCTTCTCATGCATAACTGTCATGCAATTATTTATTCATACAAAGTCCAAGCTTTATACGCAGATTCACAAAATGTTCTCTGGGTAACGGTTTGGTCATGATGTCAGCTGTCATCTCACTGGTGTGACAATATTGTAGACTGATGACCCCTTCTTTTGCCAACTCTCGCACGTTGTGGTATTTCGTTGCGATGTGCTTGGTACGTGACTGAACCTTGTCATTCTGTGACAGTCGGATGCAGCTCTGATTATCTTCCATTATCTGGATTGGTCTCTTTTCAGCTATTCCGAAATCCAGCAAAAGTTTTTCAATCCACATCAGTTCTCTGCACGCTTCCGATACAGCCACATATTCAGCTTCTGTAGAAGACAGACTCACAATACTTTGTTTATGACTGGCCCATGAAATTTGTACATTTCCATACATAAACACATATCCACTTGTGGATTTATAATTAGAATGATCCCCTGCCCAATCTGAATCACAGTAACATATTAGTTTTGGATTACTATTGGCTGAAATCTTTAATTTACAATCAATGGTACCCTTTAAATACCTTACCATCCTTTTAACTGCAGTCCAATCTGATTTGGTAGGTGAGCTGACCCTTCTGCTCAAAATTCCTACTGCATTTGCTATATCAGCCCTGTATGTGGTAGCTAGATATAAAAGCTTACCTATGGCTGATCTATATTGGATGTTATCTGGTAAAGGTTCTCTTACTGTTTCATCCTTCAGAAAATCAGTGATCATGGGAGTGCTTACAACTTGGGCATCTTGCATACCTAAACTTTCAATAAGCTCATTTATTTTCTGCTTCTGGCTTAGAAGATAAGAACCATCATTTTGTTTCTCAATTTCTATACCAAGATAGTATGACACATTACCCAGTTCTTTTATCTCAACATTGTGGTTTAAACACTTTACAATGTCCTTGTACTCTTGCTCACTTTTGCTTGCAATGAGCAGATCATCAACAAAAGCTAAAATGTATGCATATTGTCCATTTGTGCACCTAGTGTACAAGCATTTATCTGCTTCACCTTGCTTAAATCCTAAATTTGTCAATATTTCATGCAATTTTTCATTCCAACATTTTTCACTTTGCTTTAATCCATAAAGACCTTTGTTTAATTTACACACTAGCTGTCTTTGTTTTGTATTTATGAAACCTGTTGGTTGTTCCATGTACAAGTCTTCAGTTATATCTCCGTGAAGAAACGCTGTTTTCACATCAATGTGGTTGACTTGCATGCCTTTTGAGACTGCAATGCTCAGAAGTGTTCTGATTGTCGTGTGTTTCACTACAGGTGCAAACACTTCATCAAAATCTTCTCCATATTTTTGAAGATATCCCTTTGCCACTAATCTGGCTTTATACCTTTCCACTTTTCCTTGTGCATTCCTTTTTAACTTGAATACCCATTTGCATCCTATAGCTTTCTTGCCAGGAGGTAATTTTGTAAGAATCCAAGTATTATTTTTATCCAATGCATCAATTTCTTCTTGTGCAGCTTTATGCCATTCAGCAGCTTCTTCTGCTGGCATTTTCTCAATCTCATCCCATGTTAAGGGCTCTTGAGCTTCTGCTGACTTTGTTAGGTAAGACAGTCTTGGGGGTGGAACACCTTTGTTTTCCCTGGATGAGCGTCTGACAACAGGTTGGTCCGACCTTTCCGCATCCTCTAAATCTGAGAGTCCTTCTCCAATTGATTCCCCTTCTCCAACTGTACTGTCTTCTTCAATGATCCTTTCTGTGTCTGCTTCCTCTGCCTGTTCCTCGTTAGATACAGATGAGTTGCTTTCAGACATCTGCCTTGGTATGGCATTTATATACACTGGCATGTCTATTATGGTTCTAGTTTCATATTCTGGATGATAAGGCTCATCTGGGATAATCCAGCCTTTATCAACCCTTTTGTTTTCATCAAAATATGTAACATGTCTTATGCCAACAATGCCAGTTTTCAGATTCAAAATTCTATATCCTTTGTGTCCTGGAGCATAGCCAACTAAAATGCCCCTTTCTGTTGTGGAATCCAGCTTATGCCTTCTTTGCTTTGGTATATGAGCATATGCTGTACTTCCAAATGTTCTTATGTGTGACAGGTTTGGCTTCCTACCATGCCATGTCTCATGTGGTGTGCGCTCAGCGCCTTTAGTTGGCATTCTGTTTTGTAGGTACACTGCTGTGAGAATGGCTTCCCCCCATAGTCTTTTAGGGAGATTGCTATCTGACAGCATACATCTGGTCATTTCCACAAGTGACCTAAATTTTCTCTCTGCAACAGAATTTTGCTCTGGTGTATAAGCTACTGTTGTGATATGCTGAATGCCTTCTTGTTCTAGAAATGTGCGCATGCTTTGTGAAATGAACTCACCACCATTGTCGGTCTGAAGAACCTTTGGTTTTCTTTCAAATTTATTGCTCACCATGGTTACGTATTTCTTCAGCATGTCTGTGACTTGACTTTTCTCTTTCAGCAAATAGGCCACACAGTATCTAGAGAAATCATCCAAGAATATTAGCACAAATCTGTTATTTCCCAATGATGGGATATTAAACGGTCCACATAAGTCACTGTGTATTAAGTCCAGTACTTTATTACTCCTATTTCCTGTGTATGCAGGAAATGAGGGTCTTACACCTTTTTGAGTAACACAGTCTATGCATTTCTCCATTTTACCAGCATCTGCACTTATCTGAATGCCTGTTGCTTGTTGCTTACTGTAAAGATCCTGGATCACCTTAGAATCACGATGTCCCAGGCGGCAGTGCCAGATTTCCAGACTACATTTACCATCATTCTTCCTTACTTGCGCCATATGTGAGGCTTCACCTGAAATGTTCAGCTTATAAACATCATTATGCATAAAAGCTTCAGCATACACTTCATCATTTTTAGAGATTGTGCACTTACTGTTTTCAAAATGAATCACAAATCCCTTCTTATCTAATGTAGATACACTAAGCATATTGCAAACTGCTTGGGGAATATACAAGACATCACTTACAGGAATTTCTTTAACTTCATTAGACACTTTGCATTTTAAGAATCCAATACCTTTTGCTTGGATCTTAGCAGTCCCTGCGTTTGCAGTTTTAAGAATACCTTCTTCTGGACACATTTCCTGAAAGAAATCTTTACAATTGGTTAAATGGCATGTGCTCCCCGAATCCAAAATCCAAGTACTTTCATTTGAATTATTATTTACCATAGTCAAAGATTTTTCTGCCATTAGAAAGCCCTTGTGTTTATCTTTGTCCTTCATACATTTCCTGGTTTGAAAATTCTTTAGTTCCATTGGCTTAGGTGAGCTAGAGGGAGTGTTTTGTGTTTCCTCACACCATTTAGATACATGTCCCTCCTTTCCACATGAGTAGCAAATCAGCTTGCCCTTGGGTGGAGTTTTCCCATAGCTCCGCCTTCCTCTGTTCTTTGCCAAGAAATTTGTTTCATTTCTCTCTGACTTGCTTTGAGAACACATCTCCTCAGAATCATTTATTATGCATTCCTGCCTTAGTTTTGATGTTGCCTGTTCAAAAGATTGCCCTTCAATGGCCTCATTTACAGACCTAAAAACATCAAACTTCTTTGATAGTGAGGTAAAAAGAAATGCTCTTTTCAATGCATCACACATGGGAATTCCAGAAAGTTCTAACTTTTGAAATGAAGACATAAGATGCATAATGTGATCATTACATTTACTTTTATCCCTTAATTTGGTTTCATTCAACTCTGCCAGCCAAACTGGTTGCTGCTTTGCATATGTAGTTGCATACATAGTTCTCAGTTTATATAAAATGTCCTTTGGTGTATCTTTTCCCTCCACTAATATGGCTTGTTTCTCTGAGAGAGCTTCCAAAAGCATGCACTTCACATAATAGTTTGCATTGTCCCATTCAGCCATATTTTCAGCTGTTCTGTCTTGGTCTAAGCATATATTTAATCCTTTTGCTCGAAGGAGACATATGAATCTTAGTTCCCACTGCCGATAATTAAACTCAGTTAATTTAGGCACCTTGAGAGAATAGAACAATGGTGAATTTCTTCCCTCAGCCATTTTCTTAGCCTTCTGTCTGCTGTGTGGGGGGAGAGAGAGACAGACTGAATCTTTCCTTTAAAACTTAAGAGAAAAAAATGTGGCCTTTTTTTCTGCCTGGTAATATTTCTCTTCTTTTTCAATTCCTGGCCCTGGGCCCATAACCCTTTTGTTGGATTATTTGTAGTAAATAATTAGCAGATTTTAGTACACACAGCTTCAGCTTTAGAAATGTTAATTTCTTTCTTCATCTCTCTCTCATTCACCCCTGAATAATTCACTGCTGAGTCACTTTAAAGTTGAAGTAACAAAACATCTGTTTACTCACAGTTTGCAGTTAGATTATAATCAGACAGGCTTTTATATACATATTACTATACATTTGTATTATCAGCTCCTTCCATGTGCTTAGATGGTAATGGATGGTCACACCACCATAGATCCTCTCAGGTTAGGAGAGAACATGAGCTCCATGTGCTCCATGTGCTGCATCTGCTGCATCTGCTGCATCTAACCCCCACAGGAAGTTGCATAGCAGTGTGACCTCTCTAAGTAATTCATATCAGAGGTCACAGAGTAATCACAGAGAAATAATAGGTGACAGGCAATGCATGTAAAAATACAATACATTCCAACACTAACAACTACTCCAGGGACCTGCATACTGCTGTGATGGAGCTGGGTATGGCATTTGAGGCTGGTATACAGGCTGGAAAAAAAAGTTGTTAAAGTTTTTTTTTGTGGTGGGAGGGGGTTAGTGACCACTGGGGGAGTCAGGGGTGGTCATCTCCGATTCCGTCCAGTGGTCACCTGGTCATTTAGGGCACTTTTTTGGGACTTGTTCGTGAAAAAAAGGGGCCAAAAAAGTGACCTAAATTCTCGCTAAAAACGGCCATTTTTTTTCGATTATCAGCCGAAGGCGCCCATCTCTCCTCGGCCGATAAACACACCCCAGTCCCGCCTTCACCACACCTCCAACACGCCCCCATCAACTTTGTTCGTTCCCGCGGTGGAGTGCAGTTGAAGACGCCCAAAATCGGCTTTCGATTATACCGATTTGGGCACCTTTGCGAGATGGGCACCTATCTCCCGATTTGGGTCAAAATCATCTTTGGGTTTAAAAAGCAATATCATGTCCATGTAAGGTCTGAATAAACGAATTAAAAATACTTGGTAGCAATAATGAAATAGTGATGGAATATTCATATAGCACGCAGCCAACAGATTTATTTTCCACTGAAAATAGTTGACTTTCTCTGAACTTGGCAGCTAATAGTGTGCTGCATACATTTACATCCAAACAGACTTTAAGTAGAAATAAATATATACCACAGAACTGGCACATTTAGACTGACTCTGGACTTCTATAAGAAGGCAGTGCTTCCCTCATTATTCAATACTTCTCTTTTTTTTTTTTTTTTTTTTTATTTATAACAATTTTACAAATAAAATCAAGTATTAAACTTGTTTGAAAAGTGGTATATTCCATTTCATATACAAAAAGAAAAATGAAAAGACCATATTTTAAATTGAAATCCCCACTCAAGTCCACAAAATGGGATTCAAGATGAAAAGAAAAAGTGGAATTATTCTAACAGGAATACATTTCTAAAGATATTTACTTGAGAAATTCACAGGCTACATATTCGGTGTTACATTTATTCATATCAAGGGGGAGATGACATTTCAGGTTCCCTTGTTTGTCTGGACACTAAAAAAGCTGTTAGTTGAGACGGTTCAAAGAATACATATTTAAGGGATTGGTATTTTACCACACATTTACAGGGAAATCTAAGAAAGAAAATTGCTCCCAGCTGTAAAACTGCTGGTTTCATCAATAGAAATTGTTTTCGTTTTTTTTGTGTCTCGCGAGAGACATCTGGAAATATCTGGACTTTTTGGCCTAAGAACACTTTATCCTTATTTCTAAAGTACAATTTCATTAGCCATGCCTTATCTGGTGGTAATGCTACAGTCACTATCAACGTTGTTGGGATGACTGGATCATTTTCTGAGGATTCAAGTATAGCAGAAATATTGAGATCTTGTTTCTGATTTTCTTGATTTAGTATTGGCAGGTAATATATCCTAGAAAAAGGTGGAATCAGCTCTTCTTTTACTTCAAGTATTTCCATTAAATACTTCTTTAGCATTTCCATTGGAGATTTAGATAATTGTCTTGGGAAATTTAACAAACGAAGATTATTACTTCTAACTGAATTTTCCAATAATTCAGTTTTTTTCCGCAAGAAAGTCAAATCTTTAATCATAATCTCTTGTTGAGTTTGAAGTTTTTTAATCTCCAAAGTCTTATCATCATGCAATTTCTCTAGTTTTTCAAATTTAGTATCCAAAATATTAGTTTTTTGCTCAAGGGCCAGAAAATCCTGATTCAATTTATTTACTTGCGGAACAAGAAACTTTCCTAAGGTAATTATCAAAGTCCACAACGAATCCAGCGTTACTTTTGCTGGTTTTTTAAAGTCAAAAGTAAATTGTGTGGGTATTACCTCTTTATCGTGAATTTGTTCCAAACTAGCAGCTTCTTCCACATTCAGTGGAGTAGATGTTTGTGTCCAGGATCTCAAATCAGCTCCAGCCGGATCTATTTCCTCCCGGCCCTGTAAACTCGTACCACTTCGGGAAAGCAAGTCCAGAGACGCCTCGGTTGGTGTGCTGTACCCCGCAGGTTGCGGGGGCGGTTCCCTCGAGTCGGGGCTGAGCGTCAGCTCGAGCCCAGGAGAAGCTTCCGGGCCTCCACTCGCACCGGCGCTACTCAGCGGGCTACCTTCCGACATCTGAATCGCCGAAATAGTTGGAATAGTTGCTGCCTGAAGTAATGTTCGGATGTCTTGAGAGGTAAGAACTTGCCGTTGCGGGGCTTTGGAGGCAGGACGGCCTCGTCTTTTCGGCATGTTTAATTAGATAAATTTTCCTTTCAGGGAGCGAGAATGCAGCCTGCTAGCGTCTCAAGAACGCGGCCATCTTGAATCCCTCAATACTTCTCTTTTAAATAATAGTAATAAAATATATATATATATATGATTGTTATATTATTTTCATGTTTTATCATTATCATGTTGCCCAATATCCTTCTGTAACACTAAATGTCTATTTTTTAGCATATTCCCACTACACATGATGTATT
The DNA here is from genome assembly GCF_901765095.1 of Microcaecilia unicolor. NCBI lineage: Eukaryota > Metazoa > Chordata > Amphibia > Gymnophiona > Siphonopidae > Microcaecilia > Microcaecilia unicolor. The sequence goes on from NC_044038.1 coordinate 11,201,792, forward strand.
GTAAGCCACATTGAGCCTGCAAAGAGGTGGGAAAATGTGGGATACAAATGCTATATATATATATATATATATATATATATATATATATATATATATATATATATATATATATATATATATATATATAAAGTGCATTTGTATAATATACCACTGCATTCCAGAAAAGAAAAGGAGCAAGTTCCCACATACCATCTTTCTCTTTTGATCCAGCACAGGCAAAAAAAAGATTTAAATGCTCCCAGGTTTCAACCTAATTAAAGTTTAAAAACACCTTTGTAGTTACAAATATAATCTATGAATGTCGAGCACCTGATTCTCAGAGTATGATGTCTGTTTTGGTGGCCCTTTACTAGGTGCAACGAATACAACACATGCTAGGGTGTCCCTATAACAAGTCCCTCAAAATGATATACTGTTTAGAAGTAATTACTACTCTAACCGATGAAAGGTTATTCAGTTCTGATACTTCTTCTGTGTACATCCATATGCTGCACAAACTGGTATGTTTCTAACTGTAACTGAGATAAAACAACAATGAACAATGACAACGTAGCTATAGCGGCTGATTGTTTTGTTCTGACCAATATGGCGATAGCATGGGTTGACTTCACCCTTTTGATGTCATGCCGGCTCCTGTCTTACTAAACCTCCTTGTGTTTTCAACCACTAGAGACCGGCAGGTTCCCTGTAGTCCTGCAGAACTTGCTTGTCCCTCACTATTGAAAATGTGATAGTGAAACAGCACCACCCGCTGGCAGGACTGTAGACAGAGGATGCCCACTCGGTTTAGAGGGAACAGGGCTCTTACATTCTTTTATAGAATAAGCTCCAACCAGGCACTTTCTGGGCCTCTAGCTTTAGAACTTGGCCTCTAGCAAACAGCATTTCTGCTGAGGCCTACCTTGTTGTTTCTTATTGACCAAATTAGTTTCACCTCCCTCTACACATCCCTTTTTCAAAGAAGAGAAGGGACAAAAGGGAGAGGAAGTGGCTTGTTTGTATACCATGTATTGATCGATTAAAAGCCTCCTGTACATCATTGTCTGTGGAAATAATATTGATTGACAGCACTTTAATTCCTCCCGCTGAGTGTAAGAGTGAGGCATGGTGCAAAAGGAATGAAAGAGGTCGATATCCAAAGCGATTTAACTAGCCGGAAACAGTCCCTGGCTGGTTAAAAGGCTTGTTCAGGGCTATCTGCGGATATGTAGTGGTAATGTACCAGTTAGTACTGGTAGATATCACTACAGACTGCTAAATTCAAAGCCAGCTATTTTGTGGATGGTCCGGGAGCAGAGTATGGGGTTAAGTGGGTAAATTGGACTGCATCAAAGTCAGTCCTATCTTTGGGACCCTTTTACTAGGCTGCGGTAAAGGGTGGCCTGCACTAGTGTGGACCCGTGAAATTGACTTGCGCTGGGAATTTTTTTCACCGCAGGACGTCAGGAGTCAGGACTCACAGAAATAGATCAGCAAAGGCACCGGAGACTGGCGCTGAAGAAGACTTCAGCTGGCGGCGGTTGGGGACCCCCGCCATCAAAGGTACCAGGCAGCGGTGGCAGCGGTGGCAGCGGTGGCAGCGGGAGGGGGGATCAAAAGTGGCGGGGGAGGGTCAGCGGCGGGAGGGGGGGGGTCGAAAGTGGTGGGGGCGACGGCTGGGAGAGGCGGGCTAAACTGTTCCCCCCCACACCTCTGGCTCTGGACCCCCCCCCCCCCCGAGGTCTGGCTACGCCCCTGGTTGGAACCTAAGGACAGACTTCTACAGTCTATGTCCCAGAAACACCAAAGAAAGACCATGATCAAGTATTGTCAGTCTAATCATGAATTGATAACGAGTGTGACTGTAGGACAGACTGGATGGACCGTTCAGGTCTTTATCTGCTGTCTTTTACTATGGGACCCTTTTACTAAGCAGCATAGACGCCTATGCGCACCCAATGCACGTCAAATTGGAATTATCACCCAGTTACAACGTGGCCCTTGCGGTAATTTCAATTTTGGCATGCGTCCACTACATGCGTGTGAAAAATATTTTTTCTTTTCTGACGTATGGTAACTAGACGCGTCAAGTGAAATTTCACGCACGTAGACCATTACCGCCCGGTTACCACGTGAGACCTCACCACTAGGTCAATGGCTTGCGGTAAGGTTTCAGACCCAAAATGGACGCGCAGCAATTTTCATTTTCAAAAAAAGAGGCTTTTTTTGTAGATGCGCTAAAAAATAATTCTGTGTGCGCCCAAAACACGTATCTACACTACCACAGGCCATTTTTCAGCGAACCTTAGTAAAAGGACCCCTGTGTTACTATATTATATCACTCGATGTTGGGCCATAATGCTTATTTGCCCTGGATTCACCAAAGAATTAAGCCTTGCTTCTCACAGGTCTCCCACTTAGCTATCTCTCTCCTCTTCAATCTGTTCAAAATTCTGCCGCACGACTAATATTCCGCCAGTGTCGTTATGCTCATATTAGCCCTCTCCTCAAGTCACTTTATTGGCTTCCTATTTGTTTCCGCATACAGTTCAAACTCCTCTTATTGACCCATAAGTGCATTCACTCTGCAGCTCCTCAGTACCTCTCCACTCTCCTCTCTCCCTACATTCCTCCCCGACAACTCCGTTCACTGGGTAAATCTCTCTTATCTGCACCCTTCTTCTCCACCGCTAACTCCAGACTCCATTACTTTTATCTTGCTGCACCATATGCCTGGAATAAACTTCCTGAGTCGGTCCGTCAAGCCCCATCTCTGGCCATCTTCAAATCTAGGCTAAAAACCCACCTTTGTGATGCTGCTTTTAACTCCTAACCCGTACTCACTTGTTCTGAACCCTTATTTTATCATCCTCACCTTAGTAATTCCCTTATCTCTTATTTGTCCTGTTCGTCTATCCTAATTAGATTGTAAGCTCTGTCGAGCAGGGACTGTCTCTTCATGTTCAAGTGTACAGCGCTGCGTACGTCTAGTAGCGCTATAAAATGATAAGTACTACTTACTACTACTACTTAACATTTCTAAAGCGCTACTAGGGTTACGCAGTGCTGTACAGTTTAACAAAGAAGGACAGTCCCTGCTCAAAGGAGCTTACAATCTAAAGGACAAAATGTCAAGTAGGGGCAGTCTAGATATCCTGAATGGAGGTATAATGGTTATGTGCCAAAGGCGACATTGAAGAGGTGGGCTTTGAGTAAGGATTTGAAGATGGGCAGGGAGGGGGCTTGGCGTATGGGCTCAGGGAGTTTATTCCAGGCATAGGGTGAGGTGAGGCAGAAAGGGCAGAGCCTGGAGTTGGCAGTGGTGGAGAAGGGTACTGAGAGGAGGGAGTAGTAGTAGTAGTGTTTGGGATTCTGGGATCTTGCTACTCTTTGTCCTTATCCCTTATTTGTCCTGATTAGATTGTAAGCTCTGTCCAGCAGGGACTGTCTCTTCATGTTCAAGTGTACAGCGCTGTGTACGCCTAGTAGTGCTATAGAAATGATAAGTAGTAGTAGTCTTTGGGATTCTGCATACGACTGGTAGTGCTATAGAAGTGATTTATAGTAGTAGTAATCTTGCTACTCTAGGATTCCGGAATCTTACTACCCTTTGGGATTATGTACAAAATCTTGCTACTCTTTGGGATTCCGGAATCTTACTACCCTTTGGGATTATGTATAGAATCTTGCTACTCTTTGGGATTCCGGAATCTTACTACCCTTTGGGATTATGTACAGAATCTTGCTACTCTTTGGGATTCCAGAATCTTGCTACTCTTTGGGACTCCGGAATCTTACTACCCATTGGGATTATGTACAAAATCTTGCTACTCTTTGGGATTCCGGAATCTTACTACCCTTTGGGATTATGTACAGAATCTTGCTACTCTTTGGGATTCCAGAATCTTGCTACTCTTTGGGATTCCGGAATCTTACTACTCATTGGGATTATGTAGAAAATCTTGCTACTCGTTGGGATTCCGGAATCTTACTACCCTTTCGGATTATGTACAGAATCTTGCTACACTTTGGGATTCCGGAATCTTACTACCCTTTGGGATTATGTACAGAATCTTGCTACTCTTTGGGATTCCAGAATCTTGCTACTCTTTGGGATTCCGGAATCTTACTACCCATTGGGATTATGTACAAAATCTTGCTACTCTTTGGGATTCCGGAATCTTAATACCCTTTGGGATTATGTACAGAATCTTGCTACTCTTTGGGATTCCAGAATCTTGCTACTCTTTGGGATTCTGGAATCTTACTACCGTTTGAGATTATGTACAGAATCTTGCTACTCTTTGGGATTCCAGAATCTTGCTACTCTTTGGGACTCCGGAATCTTGCTACTCTTTGTCCTTATCCCTTATTTGTCCTGTTTGTCTGTCCTAATTAGATTGTAAGCTCTGTCGAGCAGGGACTGTCTCTTCATGTTCAAGTGTACAGCGCCGCGTACATCTAGTAGTGCTATAGAAATGATAAGTAGTAGTAGTAGTCTTTGGGATTCCGGAATCTTGCTATCTTTGGGATTCCAGAATCTTGCTACTCTTTGGGATTCCGGAATCTTGTTACTCTTTGTCCTTATCCCTTATTTGTCCTGTTTGTCTGTCCTAATTAGATTGTAAGCTCTGTCGCGCAGGGACTGTCTCTTCATGTTCAAGTGTACAGTGCTGTGTACGCCTAGTAGTGCTATAGAAATGATAAGTAGTAGTAGTCTTTGGGATTCTGCATACAACTGGTAGCGCTATAGAAGTGATTTATAGTAGTAGTAATCTTGCTACTCTAGGATTCTGGAATCTTACTACCCATTGGGATTATGTACAAAATCTTGCTACTCTTTGGGATTCCAGAATCTTGCTACTCTTTGGGACTCCGGAATCTTGCTACTCTTTGTCCTTATCCCTTATTTGTCCTGTTTGTCAGTCCTGATTAGATTGTAAGCTCTGTCGAGCAGGGACTGTCTCTTCATGTTCAAGTGTACAGCGCTGCGTACGTCTAGTAGCGCTATAGAAATAATAAGTAGTAGTAGTCTTTGGGATTCCGGAATCTTGCTATCTTTGGGATTCAGGAATCTTGCTACTCTTTGTCCTTATCCCTTATTTGTTCTGTTTGTCTATCCTAATTAGATTGTAAGCTCTGTTGAGCAGGGACTGTCTCTTCATGTTCAAGTGTACAGTGCCGCATACGTCTAGTAGCGCTATAGAAATGATAAGTAGTAGTAAGCCTGCCCTGAGCACTTAGTGATGGTTTGTAGGAGTGAGGGAGAAGGAGGGAGGCAAGGAGAAAACTTTTAAAGAAAATCTAATCTGTACAAAGCCCTGGGTGCTGTCCTTCACCAATGCCGTGAATTCTTTTGCAGAGAGCAGCAGCTGCTCCTACAACCCAAGTATAAATTTAATTTTTATTTGGAGCTCTGAATTTCACTGTTATAAAAGATTTACCATAAACAGAGTCAGCGACATCATTAATGCATGAGCCAGTCATTGTAGAGCACTCAGGGGTCCTTTTACAAAGGCGCGCTGAAAAAATGACTTGCGGTAGTGTAGGCGCGGGGTTTGGGCGCGCGCCGATCCATTTTTTAGCGCGCCTGTAAAAAAGGCCTTTTGTAAAATTTTTGCCGAAAATGGACGTGTAGCAAAATGAAAATTGCCGCGCGTCCATTTTGGGTCTGAGACCTTACCGCCAGCCATTGATTGACCTAGCGGTAAAGACTCACGCGGTAACCGGGGCAGTAATGACCTACGAGTGCCAAATGCCACTTGGCACGCGTCCTTTACATGTGCCCGAAAATAAAAAAAAATATTTTTCAGGCGTGCATTTCGGATGCGCCCCAAAAACAAAATTCCCGCAAGAGCCACGCGGTAGTCGGGCGGTAACTCCATTTTGGCGCGCTTTGGGCAAACGTAGACACTTAGGCGGCTTAGTTAAAGGGCCCGTCGGGTAGGTACAGAAACAAAATATATAGGGGTCAAGGTCTTTTGCACCTTTCATCCGTGACAGCTGAAATATGTAACTCCTGGAGGGTTTTGTATTTTCTTTTCTTATTTTCTACTCAGGAGAAGGCAGAGCAGATAAAGATCAGATGCTTATCTCACATCTTTCTGGGTAGTGGATCACAGTGAAAGAGAGTTCTCTCCTGGCCTTGGTCAGAAGACTGCAGGCTACAGTAAGAGACTGGCATCACTTTTCATCGATCCACAGCTGCTCTTCCATTTCCTCTTTCTCTCTCTCACCTTTCATGACATTTTCCTAAGTATTACAGTACTGGCAGCTTGAGACATTCTACTGGAGCTGACAATCATTCCTGCAGCTGCCCATTCCTGGACTCGAAACCGCAGGCGGTCTTCCAAGGAAGCACTGCAGCTTAAAGTCTGCCCCCACATTTGTCTTGAGAATGAAATTCAGACCTTTGACCTGCAAAATCTTCAGTTTGGGATTTCTAATTCTTATAGGGGTCCTTTTATTATTATTTGTTACATGTGTAGCCCACATTTTCCCACCTTTTGCAGGCTCAATGTGGCTTACATAGTACCGTTAGCGGCGTTAGCTGTGGTAAAATGGCCCTGTGGTAGCGGCAGGGACCATTTTTGCCACGTGCCAAGGCCCTTTTCACCACAGCTTGGTAAAAGTACCCCTGTGAGAATTATGTAGGGAACATAGTAGATGACGGCAGAAAAAGACCTGCACGGTCCATCCAGTCTGCCCAACAAGACAAACTCATATGTGCTACTTTTTGTGTATATCTTACCTTGATTTGTACCTGTCCTCTTCAGGTGGATGTAAGGCAATGTAAGTTAATTTTTGTTACATTTGTACCCCGCGCTTTCCCACTCATGGCAGGCTCAATGCGGCTTACATGGGGCAATGGAGGGTTAAGTGACTTGCCCAGAGTCACAAGGAGCTGCCTGTGCCTGAAGTGGGAATCGAACTCAGTTCCTCAGTTCCCCAGGACTAAAGTCCACCACCCTAACCACTAGGGACCTCCTCCACTGTTGCTACTATTTGAGATTCTACATGGAATGTTGCTATTCCACTAGCAACATTCCATGCAGAAGTTAGCCCTTGCAGATCACCAATGTGGCCGTGCAGGCTTCTACATGGACTGTTGCTAGTGGAATAGCAACATTCCATGTAGAATCTCCAATAGTAGCAACATTCCATGTAGAATCTCCAATAGTATCTATTTTATTTTTGTTACATTTGTACCCTGCGCTTTCCCACTCATGGCAGGCTCAATGCGGCTTACATGGGGCAATGGAGGGTTAAGTGACTTGCCCAGAGTCACAAGGAGCTGCCTGTGCCTGAAGTGGGAATCGAACTCAGTTCCCCAGGACCAAAGTCCACCACCCTAACCACTAGGGACCTCTACTGTTGCTACTATTTGAGATTCTACATAGAATGTTGGTATTCCACTAGCAACATTCCATGTAGAAGTCGGCCCTTGCAGATCACCAATGTGGCCGCGCAGGCTTCTGCTTCTGTGAGTCTGACGTCCTGCACGTACGTACGTGCACGTACGTGCAGGACGTCAGACTCACAGAAACAGAAGCCTGCGCAGCCTTCTACATGGAATGTTGCTAGTGGAATAGCAACATTCCATGTAGAATCTCCAATAGTAGCAACATTCCATGTAGAATCTCCAATAGTATCTATTTTATTTTTGTTACATTTGTATCCCGCACTTTCCCACTCATGGCAGGCTCAATGTGGCTTACATGGGGCAATGGAGGGTTAAGTGACTTGCCCAGAGTCACAAGGAGCTGCCTGTGCCGGGAATCGAACTCAGTTCCTCAGGTCCCCAGGACCAAAGTCCACCACTCTAACCACTAGGCCACTCCTCCACTTCCTGCTTTAATTTTAACCAGCTTCTCTCTTTTTTTATTTATAAGCATCATTAAAAAACCACATTTCCAGGTCCTTTATAAAACTTTGCAATCAAGACTCCTTCCCAATAGGCAGAAGCAGATCATGGGGGCAAAGTTATAAAAGCCACCCAAATTTGAGAGCTCAGTGTGAATTCTATAATGGCGTCGGAGCAGGGGCGTAGCTAGACCTCGAAGTGGGAGGAGACCAGAGCCAAAAGTGTGTGTGGGGGGGGCACATTTTGGTCCGCTGCTCTGCCATGCCGCCCCCCCCCCCCCCCCCCGCCGCCCTGCCACTCCCCGCCCCACTGCCTCCGCTGTGGAAAATAAACCAGCAGATCAATATAACATCAAAAGGATTTTATTAATGATACCGTATGTCAGAAAGTTGCCCGACACAGGCCGTGTTTCGCCCAAAGGGGCTGCGTCAGGGGCTAAAGTAGAACCTTCTGATAGGGACAATTATAATGCTCGTAAAAGAAAAAGATAAAACCAGCACATTCAGCAAGTCCTGTTGTGTGTTTTAATCGCCAAGGGATACTCCGCAAAAAGCATGACGCATGATTGAAGTGGTTCCATCATGATATAAAAGGTGTGTCCTTTAAGAACGAGGAAGCTCCGATGTTTCTGAGGTCTTCTGTTTTTTCTCCACTTTTTTCATTATTGCCTGCCATAGTTACCCACAAACATGTTGAGTATAGGGTAGAATTGCAGGATACTTTTTGATTTTAATTACCCCAATATTGACTGAATAAATGCTAGGGAGGTAAAATTCTGTGTGGCCATGTCCTTTTTTTGGCCATTTTACTCGCTGCGATATAAAGGGCCTCAGCATTTGACAAAAACAGCCCCCGTCACTAGCTCAGGGCCTTTTTTTACCGCAGTGTAGTAAAAGAGCTGCTAACCGATTAGCAAGTGGTTAGCGCATGTGTACAAAATAGATGAGAGTAGAAACTCCTCCGCTAATGGGAAAATGAGCATGTGGCCATTAATTTAAAAAATAGAAAAATCGGCCATTTTAGCCACTTGGAAAAATGGCCTTAGCACTTGGGAATGACCTGCGTAAACACACGTTAAGGTCACTTTTTAGCACAGTTTGGTCAAAGGGAGTCAGGAGCACAGAGCACGTCAACATTTTGTATCCACTGGCTCAGATCCCTTGAAAACGAGGCAGCGAAACGGGTGCCTGTCGGGCAGGGGCGTAGCTAGGTGGCGCCACGGGGGCATGGGCCCCCACAGATTTAGCCCGGGCCCCCTCTACTTTCGACCCCTGCCGCTGCCACCCCTCCCCCGCCACTTTTGACCCCCCCTTGCCGTCACTGACCCTCCCCTGCCGCCGCTAGGTACCTTTGCTGGCAGGGGGTCCCCAACCCCCGCCAGCCGAAGTCTTCTTCAGCGCTGGTCTCTGGCGCGTTCGCTGATCTGTTTCTGTGAGTCCTGACTCCTGATGTCCATCAGGAGACCAGCGCTGAAGAAGACTTTGGCTGGCAGCAAAGGTACCTGGCGGTGGCAGCAGGGGTGGAGGCGGGAGGGGGTTGAATATGGCGGGGGAGGGTCGGCTGCGGGGAGGTCGAAAGTGGAGGGAGTTGGCGGCTGGGAGAGGCGGGCTAAAATGTGCCCCCCCACCTCGGGCTCTGGACCCCCCTCCTGCCGAGGTCTGGCTACGCCCCTGCTGTCGGGGCCCGATGAGCTTGCAGATAAGTGATACTGCATTTTGAAAGCTTTGTGTTGGTCATTCTGTTTAGGTTTTTAGAGTATCTACAAAGATTTATTTTGAAGTGTGAAAAAAAAAATAAAATAAATTTATCACATAAAAAGACACAATACACATGTTTAGGTAGGTTGGGGGAGGGGTTGTCAATGATTATAATAATCACGAGTGGAATCCACCTATTTATTTGGTGTTGATAATGAATATCATGTCCCAGTGACAATATGAGACTTCCCCCCCCCCCCCCTTACGAATAGTTCTTAAGTGAACACAGTATCTACTTTTTGTTGAGTTATTATTTCTTTCTGGTAGTAGACTATTGAAGAGCTGTTATATTCTTTTAAGTGTTCATGTAGAGTAGCATCGTCAATGAACGTCTCTTGGCTTCTTTCACTCAGCTCCGAGTTCTGTACCTGGGACATCATGTCTGGCACCAGGTTCTACACGTTTTGATTCCATATGTCTGCAGCTCTGGTTTTCTGCCAGAGAAAATAAAGGAATGGGGCAGAGGGCGGATGGGGGATGGGAGCAAGTGTCTTTAGTTTCTCCATCCATTGTTAACATGAACCTGACTTAAGCAATTAATCTCGTCAATGGAAAGAAAGTTTCCTAGGTCTTTATAAGCAAATAGGTGACGCAAGACGGATTTGTAAAAAGACACAGTCATAGCCTGGATAAATTTGCTTTTATTGTTAAATAAATAATTCTGAATCCTTTCTAGGTGCCAGGTTTCCTCTGTTTCATTTCCTACTATCTTTAGTATATTGATGATTTTTGTGGGTTGTAGAAATTAACTGTATCCTCCATCTTCCTCCTACAACTACTGTCATAACTGCCTTCCCCTTATCTAGCTCCTACCTGCAAGTAGGCATCGCTCTTATGCCCCTTTCATGTAATCTGCCTGGTACTTTCTCCTAGGAAAACATGAAATACTAGGACTAGGGGGCACACAATGAAGATACTAAGTTGTAAATTTAAAACAAACCAGAGAAAATATTGCTTCATTCAACATGTAATTAAACTGTGGTATTTATTGCCAGAGAATGTGGTAAAAGCAGTTAGCTTAGCAGGGTTCAAAAAAGATTTGGCTAATTTCCTAAAAGAAAAGTTCGTAAGCCGTTATTAAGATGGACTTTGGAAAATCCACTGCTTATTCCTAGGATAAGCAGCATAAAATCTGTTTTACTGCTCTGGGATCTTGCCAGGTACTTGTGACTTGGATTGGCCACTGTTGGAAACAGGATACTGGGCTTGATGGTCCTTTGGTCTGTCCCAGTATGGCAATGCTTATGTTCTTATATAAATGAACAAATACAAGTTACAGCCCGAGACACTGAAATCTACAACACAGGAGTTCAGTGTTTCCCCTCCCTGTCCTGAAGACCCTTCCTTACTGGTTTAGTTTTCAGGAAAGCCACAATTAAAATGCATAATGAGTTATTAAATGGACTTGGGGAAAATCTACTATTTCTGGGATAAGCAGTACAAAATGTTTTGTACATTTTTGGGATCTTGCCAGGTATTTGGGACTTGGATTGGCCACTGTTGGAAACAGGATACTGGGCTTGATGGTCCTTTGGTCTTTCCCAGTATGGCAATACTTATTTGTATTACATTTGTACCTCGCACTTTCCCACTCATGGCAGGCTCAATGCGGCCTACATGGGGCAATGGAGGGTTAAGTGACTTGCCCAGAGTCACAAGGAGCTGCCTGTGCCTGAAGTGGGAATCAAACTCAGTTCCTCAGGACCAAAGTCCACCACCCTAACCACTTGGCCACTCCTCCACTGTTGCTACTATTTGAGATTCTACATGGAATGTTGCTATTCCACTAGCAACATTCCATGTAGAAGTCGGCCCTTGCAGATCACCAATGTGGCCGCGCAGGCTTGCTTCTGTGAGTCTGACGTCCTGCACGCAGGACGTCAGACTCACAGAAACAGAAGCCTGCGCAGCCTTCTACATGGAATGTTGCTAGTGGAATAGCAACATTCCATGTAGAATCTCCAACAGTAGCAACATTCCATCTAGAATCTCCAATAGTATCTATTTTATTTTTGTTACATTTGTACCCTGCATTTTCCCACTCATGGCAGGCTCAATGCGGCAGGTAATGGAGGGTTAAGTGACTTGCCCAGAGTCACAAGGAGCTGCCTGTGCCTGAAGTGGGAATCGAACTCAGTTCCTCAGGACTAAAGTCCAGCACCCTAACCACTAGGCCACTCCTCCACTCCACTTATGTACTTATGAGTACTAGAGACCCAATGCATGCAAATCTCAAATCTTCCTCATGCATAATCATCATCAGGGCGTGATCAATGATGCATAAGCAAACTAGGTGCATGCTTAGGATCCAAAGTCATGAAGGGGCCACCTGAGATTGGTAAATTGCTGATCGATGTACAGAACAGCAGCAACTTTGATTAAAGGACGCCAGTGCTGGAGAAACCATTGAACCTGCAAAATAATTGTCAGCTATCTACTAGGGGTAAGCATGGCCAAAAATGTGTGTTTCATATTGATCAAATTTGAATGAGGCAACAAAGACTTCTCTCTCTGCTTCACCATAACTGTCAGATTGTTCATTTATATCTTTCGAGGGATTTTTAAAATGTGATTAGCAATGCAAGTTCCTGATTTTTCTAAACTGCAGCTGCAGCTCTCCACCTGCATTATGGAAAGCATGTCCCTCCTGAGACCTAGAAAGCATGACAGAAGCTTTGCTGAATATTGCAAACAGATTGCCCAGGAAGCCTGAAATCCAGCAACCCAGATCCCTACTGCCAGTAACTCAAGGGAAAATGCACTGAAAGGAAATAAATCCAGCTATCGCTCTGTTATCTAGAAGTAAGGAGATCCTGGATGATTTGATTTTACAGCAACTGGTAACAGAAAGCACAATGAGGGGCAATACTGGAACTGGTGTTTACAAACAGAGAGCATGTTTCTGATGTTGTAGGGTCAATCCTCTTGCATCCAGTGATCACTAGACAGTGTGTTGTTCTGTATTAGGACATCCACCCACCTCTAGACTTCTGGGACCAATCCTGACTCTAAAGAAGCTTTGAACAGGTCATAAGTACATAAGCATTGCCACACTGGGACAGACCAAAGGTCCATCAAGCCCAGTATCCTGTTTCCAACAGTGGCCAATCCAGGTCACAAGTACCTGACAGAAATCCAAATAGTAGCAACATTCCATATAGAACCCCAAGTGTAGCAAGATTCTAGAATTCTAAAGAATAACAAGATTCCATGCAGAATTTCAAAATGTAGCAACATTCCATTTAGAACCCCCAAAACTAGCAAGATTCTATTCCAAATCCTAAGTACATAAGCATTGCCACGCTGGGACAGACCAAAGGTCCATCAAGCCCAGTATCCTGTTTCCAACAGTGGCCAATCCAGGTCACAAGTACCTGGCAAGATCTCAAAACAGTACAATACATTTTATACTGCTTATCCCAGAAATAAGCAGTGGATTTTCCCCAAGTCCATTTTAATAATGGTCTATGAACTTTTCCTTTAGGAAGGCATCCAAACCTTTTTAAAACCCCGCTAAGCTAACCGCCTTTACCACATTCTCTGGCAATGAATTCCAGAGTCAGACAGCAGAGCTGCTAGAACTTCCTAAATTCCTTCAATACCCTTGGATATATCCAGTCAAGTGCGTAGCCAGACCTCGTTTGGGGGTTCCAGAGCCCAAAGTGGGGGGACACAGTTTGACCTGCCTCCCTACCGCAACCCCACATACCTTGGCTGGCGGGGGTCCCCAAGCCCTGCCAGCTGAAGCCTTTCTCCAGCGCTGTTCTCTGCGCATTGCTTGCCCTGCATCCTATCATGTTGCGTGCACGCTCAGTCACTAGCAGGGCCGGTCTTAGCAATTGCAGGGCACTATTCAGTGGGCCCCCCAACCGCGCCCACTCACGTCCGCCACCATAAGCCATAATTTATCAGTTTAAAAAGAGGTTTAGAGCTCTCGGGACCCCACCTCACCCCATACCTTGATGTACATCCACCACGTTTCAGTAGAGAGCGGCAGCAATTTTCATATCCCGTCAGCTGCCGAGCCCAGAGCCTCCTCGCTGCTGCATCCCGCCCTTGTGGAAGCAGGACGTGACATCAAAAGTGGGCGGGATACAGCAGCGAAGAAGCTCTGGGCTCGGCAGCTGACGGGATATGAAAATCACTGCCGCCACCTGATGCTTGCTACTAAAATGTGGATGCGCATTAATGTACGGAGCAGGGAGGTGTTCCGAGACAGGAGGACAGACATGCCAGAAATGCGGGGCCCCTAGGAGCGCGAGGCCCTGTGCGATCGCCCCTGTCACTCATGCCTAAGACCGGCACTGGTCACTTGACTCTCCATACACGCACTGCCGGCTGTGTGCCCTGCAGCAGGAAGTGTTGTTTGAGGGGGCGGGATCATGAGCCGTGTGTATGAAGAGCCCGGCCCCGTGTGGCCACAGCTTTTCATGCTACTTCTGCTGCATATCTAAAGAAGCGGCAGGGATAGGGGGGTGGGGGGGAGTGGGGACAGAGAGTAACATAGTAACATAGTAGATGATGGCAGAAAAAGACCTGCACGGTCCATCCAGTCTGCCCAACAAGATAAACTCATATGTGCTACTTTTTGTGTATACCTGACCTTGATTTGCATCTGCCATTTTCAGGGCACAGACCGTAGAAGTCTGCCCAGCAATATCCTCGCCTCCCACCCACCAGCCCTGCCTCCCACCACTGGCTCTGCCACCCAATCTCCGCTAAGCTCCTGAGGATCCATTCCTTCTGAACAGGATTCCTTTATGTTTATCCCACGCATGTTTGAATTCCGTTACCGTTTTCATCTCCACCACCAGGAGGCACACGCTGGATTGGGAGAGCAGTAGCGGTTTGGGTGGTGGCAGGAGGGAGGTCGGGATTTGCCGCTGCACCCCAGAGAGTTCGCTGTTGCGCACCAGGGTTTGTGAACCACCTTCCTAGTCCTTAAAATATTCCCTTTGATTTAGTCCACTGTTGTTCTACTTCCTCCAGATGTCCCCGTTCTGCTAGTGACTGCTTGAAGTATTCCTATCTTGACAGTTAGTTTTCCTAAAGTCTAACACTCTCCTGAATGAGGCGACAGCACCTCTCTACAGTAAGACCTCATTCGGAACACTGTACAATTGAAGACCGCATTTTTTGAAGGATATAAACAGGATGGAGTCTGTCTAAAGGATGGCTACTATAATAGTTACTGGTCTTCAAGATTCAAGATTAACTTATTCTTAATATACCGCATCCTAAGCCTAAACCGTCTGAGCAGCTTCACAATAACAAGATAATAACAGAAGGAAAGGAATTGCAATAATAACAGGACAGAAAGGAGTGGGAAAGAAGGCGAGCGAAGGAAGGGAAAGAAAAAAAACCACACACACCACATTTCAAATTGCTGGAATTGTAACCCCAATGAGCCGCCTCAGGCATCTGGGCTCCCACAGTACGGGGCTAAACAGGATTCAAGGGGGAGGGGGGGGTTCGGTCCCAAACGTTTTCTTGAACAGGAATGGCTTCAATCCGTATTTGAATCTATTGAGACTAGCTTCTAGACCAAGGTGCAGTGGAAGCCAGTTCCAGAACCGTGGGCCATTCACATCAAAGGTCCTGGAACGGGTAAATGCCAAACAAGTTCAATTACATAAGTACACAAGTATTGCCGTACTGGGAAAGACCAAAGGTCCATCGAGCCCAGCATCCTGTTTCCAACGGTGGCCAATCCAGGTCACAAATACCCGGCAAGATCCCAAAAAAGTTCAATAGATTTTATGCTGCTTATCCCCAGGTCAATTTAAGAATGGTCTATGGACTTTTCCTTTAGGAAGCCCGCCAAACATTTTTTAAACTCCTTTAAGCTAACCGCCTTTACCACATTCTTAATATGTTTAACAGAAGAATGACCAAGTCTGTGATCTTAAGATCCTGGACTGCGTATATGGAATGAGCAAGCGAGATTGATAAAGGGGTTGCCCAGAGAGAAGTATCTTTAATGTCAATACGAGAGGCTTGTAAGTGGTACGATAGGATGCTTGGGTGCATAAAGAAAGGCATGACCAGCAAGAAAAAGGAGGTGATAGTGCCGTTGTATAAGTCTCTGGTGAGGCCTCATTTGGAGTACTGTGTGCAGAATGGAAGAGGGGAGAGTGATGCTGGATGGATGGGGAGACAGAGGGATGATGCTGGAAAGAAGGGGAAAGAGAGAAAGGGAAGCAACTGGATAGAAGGGGAAAAAAGGATGCTGAACGGAAGGGTGGAAAAAGAGGGGAGATGCTGTATAGAAGGGCAGAGAGAGAGAGAAAGAGAGGGGGGGAGCTGCTGGATGGAAAGGAGGAAAAAGCAGGGATGTGCTGGATAGAAGGGTGGAGAGAGGAGAGATGCTGGATGGAAGGGGGATAGATAGGGGAGACACTGGATGGAGAGAAGGGGAAATGCTGGTTGGAAGGTGGGGAGATACTGGATGGAAGGGGGAGAGAGAGGGTGACATGCTGGATGGAACAGGGAGAAAGAAAGATGCTGGGTGGAAGTGGTGAGAAAGAGAAGAGAGATGCTGGATAGAAGGGGGAAGAGGACAGATTTATTGAGGAAGGGGAATGGGTGAGCAAGTATGAGGGAAAGAAAAACTGTAGAGAAATGCAGTAAGAGGGGAAATTGAAGACTGGATAGTAAGAATGAATGAAATCTGGACAGAGAGGCAGAAAAATAAATGGAAGAAAGCTGAAATGAAGCGATCAAAGTTGGAGATACTCAGATTACTAGCAGTTAGCATTTTTTTTAAACAATAAATTTCAACAAAACACAATTATTTAAAAAAATAACTTAAAATGTGGTATGAACAGTTTATTTAGCTAACAGAGATAATATGCTCCCTAGTTATAAAATGTAATGACCGCCGATCGCTGTGCTGGTATGACATAAGCTGTGGACCACATGGGGCAGGATAGATGAAAAGAGATCCGGAGAAAGAATAGGATGTACCCTTTCTCTACCTGCTGAACAGTTAATATAAACTTTATAAAGTCTAGATTTAGGTCTCTGTTTCACTCGCAAAATACCTCCAAAAAAAATATTTATACAAGTGACTGAAGCATGTGTCTTTTCAACTTCTCTTTAAAACCACTGTGGTGTCATATATTATAAACAGCTGACACATCCAGAAACCCTCCTGTCTGGAAGAATACTGTGAGTTCATGGACATGGCATTGCTAATATTCTCAGGCTAAAAAGTTTTATTTTGACTGTATTTAGTAGATTGGGACCTAGTCAATGTTACTTGAAACATGCTCCTTACCGTGTGGTATGGGATAGCCGATATAAATAATCATCAGTGTAATATCAAAAAATGCACAACAGACATGAATAATTTTCCTAAAAAATTGACCCCGATCTGTCACAGGATTCTTGACTTGTAGAAGGTTATCAATAGAAATCAAACAAATAAAACATGGAAAAGAAAATAAGATGATACCTTTTTTATTGGACATAACTTAATACATTTCTTGATTAGCTTTCGAAGGTCGCCCTTCTTCGTCAGATCGGAAATAAGCAAATGTGCTAGCTGACAGTGTATATAAGTGAAAACATTCAAGCATTACTATGACAGTAAAATAGATACCATTGGAGATTCTACATGGAATGTTGCTACTATTGGAGATTCTACATGGAATGTTGCTATTCCACTAGCAACATTCCATGTAGAAGGCTGCGCAGGCTTCTGTTTCTGTGAGTCTGACGTCCTGCACGTACGTGCAGGACGTCAGACTCACAGAAGCAGAAGCCTGCGCGGCCACATTGGTGATCTACAAGGGCCGACTTCTACATGGAATGTTGCTAGTGGAATAGCAACATTCCATGTAGAATCTATAGAAATCAAACAAAATAAAACATGGAAAAGAAAATAAGATGATACCTTTTTTATTGGACATAACTTAATACATTTCTTGATTAGCTTTCGAAGGTTGCCCTTCTTCCTCAGATCGGAAATAAGCAAATGTGCTAGCTGACAGTGTATATAACAGTCTCTCATAGACAGTCTAGCAGGGTGGGTAGGAGATGTGTATAGGGACTTCAATGCTTTCCATGTGTCAGCTACCACATTTGCTAATTTCCGATCTGACGAAGAAGGGCGACCTTCGAAAGCTAATCAAGAAATGTATTAAGTTATGTCCAATAAAAAAGGTATCATCTTATTTTCTTTTCCATGTTTTATTTTGTTTGATTTCTATTGATAACCTTAAGAGTGGACTAACACGGCTACCACACTTCCCTGACTTGTAGAAGAAACCATCTTCCATTCTTCTTCAACAGATGAGGGTCCTGGGTTGTCTACCATCCATGCCGTGCCATAAATTTATGATATAGCTTTCGGAGTTACAGGATGGAATGAGTAACTTCAGGAGAATGAATTCGAGGAATGGGGAGAAGAAACAGAAAAATGCACTTAAGAACATAAGAATAACCATACTGGGTCAGACCAATGGTCCATCTAGCCCCCTAAGCCCAGTATCTTGCTTCCAACAGTGGCCAATCCATGCTACCACTCCCGGGGCAAGAAGTGGCTTCCCCATGTCCATCTCAATAACAGACTATGCACTTTTCCTCTGGGAACTTGTCCAAACCTTTTTTTAAATCCAGATATACTAACCGCTGTTACCACATCCTCCGGCAGTGAGTTCCAGAGCTTAACTATTCTTTGAGTGGAAAAAATATTTCCTCCTATTTGTTTTAAAAGTATTTCCAAGCAATTTAATTGAGTGTCCTCTGGTCTTTGTATTTTTTGAAAGAGTGAAAAATCGATTCACTTCTACCCGCTCTACACCACTCAGGATTTTATAGACCTCAATCATATCCCATCTCAGCCGTCTCTTTTCCTAACCTCTTTAGGCTTTCCTCTTATGGGAGGAGTTCCATCCCTTTCATCATTTTGGTCGCTCTTCTTTGAACCTTTTCTAATTCCTTCTGGCCGGTATCCAGATATTGACACTGAATATCCGGGTTTCAAATACCACAGCGGCTAGTGCTAGAAAAACCACCGAAAGCTGTGGATTGAATCTTGACCTCTTTAACTCTACAATGCATGCGTTTCCAATAAAAATCTACCCACAAACTGGGTGGGAGGGTAGGGAGAAAATCATCCTATATAATAAAACGCACCTCCAACACTCTGAAGCTGACTGCATGGCTGAGGCATTCCTGCTCTCTGTATCCATCTCCTGAATTGACATCACATACTTCCGGGTTCGTCACAAGCAGAAGTGACCAACCACA
This sequence comes from Microcaecilia unicolor, assembly GCF_901765095.1. Classification (NCBI taxonomy): domain Eukaryota; kingdom Metazoa; phylum Chordata; class Amphibia; order Gymnophiona; family Siphonopidae; genus Microcaecilia; species Microcaecilia unicolor. The sequence goes on from NC_044038.1 coordinate 11,220,647, forward strand.
CGAGGTTTCTCGGCTTCAGAATGTTGGAGGTGCATTCTATTAAATAGGATTGGTCAGTTCCTTGAAGCACAGCCAGAGCTCAGCGTCCTGCACAGTAACGCTCAGACACCAGAGAGAGGGGGGGGGGCTGACACCAGAGAGGTGGGGGAGGTATCTATGTCACACACACACTCTCTCACACTCTCTCTCACTCTCACAGTCAATGTCTTTCTCTCACTCTCACACACTCTATGTCTCACACTGTATCACATTCACTCTCTATGTGTCACACAGTCACTCACACACTCTCTTGGTCTCATACACTCTCTCTCGCACACACTGTATCTGTGTGAAACACACTCTCTCTCACACTGTGTCTCACATATGCACTTGCACACACTCTCATTCTCACATACACACTCTCTCTCTCACAGACACACTCGCACCCAGACTCACTCTCTCTCTCACACACACACTCGCACATTCACTCTCTCTCTCTCACACACAGTCACTCTCACATACACTCTCTCAAACATACACACTCCGAGGAAAACCTTGCTAGCGCCCGTTTCATTTGTGTCAGAAACGGGCCTTTTTTACTAGTCAAAAATAATTGTGATTTTAAGTTGATGTTGGAATTTAATTGTTTGGAACATAAGAGCAGTCTGCTGGCTGCATTGGCAAGCATTGTATTTTTTCTTATGTTGTGTTTAATAAAACTTTTCAAATTAAAAAAAAAAAATCTACCCACAGAGAAAGCAGATGCATATGATCTCATGAACTAGGGCTGGCTTAACCACTGGACCAGGTGAGGCACTGGCCCAAGGTGCCAAAATACCCAGCTTCTGACCTTATCTGGTCTACAGTTTAAGCCTTTTCTACACCCCCCAGTCCTTTTCTCTTCCCTCCTCCCCACACTCACCACAAGCCCGGCACTGTTCCCTCACCCCCTGGGTCTTCGCTCTGCCATGTCCTGCCTCCTCTGATGCAATTTCCTGTGAGTAGGACGCGGCAGAAGGAAGACCCAGGAGCTGGCTGAAGGCAGCCTGTCATGCTACTGTTGCTGCACTGGGCAACCCATGTAAACTTTACAGGCCGCAGAGGAGTGAGAGAGGTGAGGAAGCAGTGCTTGACCCTTGAGGAGGGGCACAAAGGAAAAGGGGAGAGAGACTGGACTGGGGGGTAAGGAGACATGCTGAACCCATGGTGGGGGGGAGGAGGGGGTGCCAGAAGTGTTGCGATGGGGGTGGGGGCGGTGCCAAAGCAAATTGGCTACATGCACGGTGCAGGACGTAAGGCATCAGAAACAGATGATCCCACAACGAAGGCACCGGAGTCGACCAGCGCTGAAGAAAACTCTTCGGTTGGCAGGGTTTGGGGACCCCCACCAGCAAACAAGGTACCTGAAGCGGCGGCGGGGCGGGGGGCGACGGCGGGGAGTGTCAAATGTAGATGGGGCCAGGGTGTAATCTGTGGGGGCCCATGCCCCCGTGGCCCCACGTAGCTACGCCCCTGGGCACCACTATGCCATGAGACGGCCCAGTCTTGCACACTTGTACACACGGCAGTGTTGAAAACAGAAGTCCATGTGACTTTCAGTTTGAAACTGGTGCAGAGCCCGTGAGGAAAAAGTTCTCCTGCTCCTTGTCCCAGTGCAGACAGTTTCAAAAACTGCCCCATTACATTTCATTTAATGAATATCAAGCTTAAATATATGGTCTTTTTTTTTAAATGTCACCTTTTAATCTACATATAAAATATTCAGCAAGGTTCACCTTTAAAGTACAAAAGAAGAAATAGTGCCCACATCCATAATACATGCATTTCATAATTTAAACACAGTGTAAAAGCACAAAATAGCTTAGCAAGAGTTTAAACAAAAATCAAATACCACCAGACATGGAGCTCCTATGAGTGTGTAGTAATCTACTATAATAAAACTTTAACATCAGCAAAATTCGCCCTTTCGTCCCTGAACACACCACCCGAACTCTCGTCCACGCTCTCATTACCTCTCGCCTGGACTACTGCAACTTACTCCTCACCGGCCTCCCACTTAGCCATCTATCCCCCCTTCAGTCTGTTCAGAACTCTGCTGCACGTCTCATATTCCGCCTGAACCGATATACTCATATCACCCCTCACCTCAGGTCACTTCACTGGCTTCCGATCAGCTTCTCCTTCTTACCTACAAATGCACTCAGTCTGCTGCCCCTCACTATCTCTCTACCCTCATCTCCCCTTACGTTCCCGCCCGCAACCTCCGTTCACAGGATAAATCCCTCCTCTCAGTACCCTTCTCCACCACCGCCAACTCCAGGCTCCGCTCATTCTGCCTCGCCTCACCCTATGCTTGGAACAACCTTCCTGAACCCTTACGCCAAGCCCCCTCCCTGCCCGTCTTCAAGTCTTTGCTTAAAGCCCACCTCTTCAATGCTGCGTTTGGCACCTAACCCTTACCGTTCAGTGAATCCAGACTGCCCCAATTTGACTGCCCCTATCGGACCGACCGTTCACTTGTCTATTAGATTGTAAGCTCTTTGAGCAGGGACTGTCTCTCTTTGTTAAATTGTACAGCGCTGCGTAACCCTGGTAGCGCTCTAGAAATGTTAAGTAGTAGTAGTAAAACTCACCCTCAACATTCTGAGGACACTGACGTCAGTGAAGCCAAGCCCTGACTTCCTTCAAAAAGGTTTGAAGGATCGTGGTGTTGAAGCCACCAAAATCGCTCCGGGCCCCGCCCTCGAGGGCGGAGCTATGGTAGAACAACGAAGGGGTTGGCAGGGAGGGAGGCAGGGAGGCGGGGGGAGGGGTGGGAAATCGCTCTGGGCCCCGCCCTCGCGTCAAACGTCTTGACGTTGGGGGCGGAGCAATGGAAGAATAACGAACGGGTTGGCCAGGGAGGGAGGGGTTTTGGCGATGAACACCTTGCTAGCGCCCGTTTCATTTGCTCTGAAACGGGCCTCTCTTACTAGTATTCAATAAGAGATTGAGTGCACATGAGGTCAGAAAGATGGTTCTGACTGTGGCCCAAGGGCTCACCTACCCTGAGCCGTGACATGTTTTTTGTGTGCCTGTATTAGGCTTTCCTGTGATTTAATGACCTTTTTTTCTATTTTATGTATTTTTACTTAATTTTATATCGTAAACTGTTGAATTCTCTTTGTTATTGTTGTATCCCTGGTCTCGCCATATAGTTCGGACACCAGCTAGCTCTTCTCAGGTCAGCTCCCGAGACCAGGGCCACCAGACCAAGTTCTGTTAGCTTCTCACTCACCAAGTTGGGTGCAGGCAGGGGCCGGACTTATTCTGGTAGGTCGTGGGGTTTCAAAGCCAGAATCTCTTATTCTTTACTTATTTTTTTATTTTTTGTTACATTTGTACCCCGCGCTTTCCCATGGCAGGCTCAATGCAGCTTACATGGGGCAATGGAGGGTTAAGTGACTTGCCCAGAGTCAGAAGGAGCTGCCTGAAGTGGGAATCAAACTCAGTTCCCCAGGACCAGAGTCCACCACCCTAACCACTAGGCCACTCCTCCACTGTTGCTACTATTTGAGATTCTACATGGAATGTTGCTATTCCACTAGCAACATTCCATGTAGAAGTCGGCCCTTGCAGATCACCAATGTGGCCGCGCAGGCTTCTGCTTCTGTGAGTCAGACTCACAGAAACAGAAGCCTGCGCTGTCTTCTACATGGAATGTTGCTAGTGGAATAGCAACATTCCATGTAGAATGTCCAATAGTAGCAACATTCCATGTAGAATCTCCAATAGTATCTATTTTATTTTTGTTACATTTGTACCCTGCGCTTTCCCACTCATGGCAGGCTCAATGCGGCTTACATGGGGCAATGGAGGGTTAAGTGACTTGCCCAGAGTCACAAGGAGCTGCCTGAAGTGGGAATCGAACTCAGTTACTCACGACCAAAGTCCACCACCCTAACCACTAGGCCACTCCTCCACTTTCCTTTGTTAGTCCAGGAGCAAAGTAATTTCGCTCTCACTCAAAGAAGTCTCCAGTCCAGGGTTTTTGCAATAAACTTAAACTCTGCAACAGACGGTTCATCCAGACTTCTTGTATATTCTGCAGGCAAACAATTCTTTCAGGCCCCAATGCTCAAAAGTAAATGTGGGCGCTAGAGGCCATTAGTGCTGGAGTAGAGCCCGCTTTTACCGATGCAGTATGGCGAAAGACCCTACCGCGGGAAACAACATGCATGCTCACCATCAACACAAGTAGCATGCAAGTAGGGGTCATTTGCTAATTGTTCCGATGATCCTACAACCACGGACAACACGAGCATGCCCATAGAACTGCAAATCCTAAGCCACCTCGGAGCTGGTGTTAGGGTGCTTCAGAGGCAGGAGAAGGTTCCGTACTGACAGATTTTTTTGTGCTGCGTTAGGGATAGACCACGACCACCTCGCCCTGCAGATCCTTGAAGGACATTCGCTCGCAGGCAGCATTATTACTGTTATTTAACCCAACTGGCCAGGATGTGACCATAACTCCCAAGCAGGTGGCACCACTGACAGCAGCCGAACCTCCATCCCGAACCTTGGTTTGCGAACTTCCACATCAGCAACCCAGAGGAAAAAATTGGTCGTGCAACTGGCTGCTCTTCCTCCTCCCCCCTCTGACGCTCTGAGGATGTGCTCAAGAACTGTGCGTAACGCACAACTTTAGAGCATATCCACCAGGTACCATCCTCTCATTAACTCTCTCATGCTCAATGCTATGAGTGTGCCTAAATTTGCATGTCATTCGTGTTGAGCATGACATAGTTGTTCATATGCGCTGATCGGGCGCTATTTCTCCAGCATTGTTTGGAACGGCGCCGGATGTTTTGATCATCGGGCTGTGAGTATCCAACCAGTCAAACTATATCCAACAAGATAGCTTACTCAAATGAAAGGTTACGTGCCAGTTCAATGATTTGGTGTAAATTTCAATAGTCCATTTGTGGAATGTACATATTTACAACTGCCCCCATCCATTATCCATTACTTTTGGGGTAAACAGTCTAAGGTTGGGCCAGGGAAAGACTGACCACAGGGGCAACTGGGCAGTGCCCGAGGGCCCAGGGCCCTGTGTGCTCGATGTGTGACATCCTTCTCTCTCCTCAGTCTCTGGAGTCCCTCCCCTTCCTCACTTCTCTCCCCGAAACCCCCCCTTCACAGGCAGGGGCACCAGCAGCTAAAAAGCTATCTGCTGCAGACCCCGGAACTTCTCTCTGCCGTGGACTGCCTCCTTTCTGACGACTCTTCCTTCTTCCACAAGTGCAGCTGCGGCTGAGGGAAGTTCTAGTGTCAGCAGCAGACAGCTGATTTAGCTGCAGGACTAAAGGAAAAGGTTAGTAGTAGGGGAGAGGGAGGTAGCAGGACCAGGAAGGGCAGCAGGACAGGGGGGAGGGGGCAGCAGGACCGGAGGGCCTAATGGTCCTCATTGCTCAGGGGCCCAGACCATTCTCAGTCCACCCCTGGGCTGGGCCTGCAGCACTGGTGCAGCAAGCTATCTCCACTATGGATCAGACCTCCCTGTCTGTCCACTGTATCCCAAGGGTGAACCTCTCAGGGCTGCTACCTTTGGCTCCAAACAGGCTCCTTCCCTGCTCCCGCTCCCAGGCTGGGTTCCATGCTTTTACTGGCAGAAACCTTCACTTAGTTCAGTCTTAGTTTATTGAGCCCATCCAGGACACCCCCTCTCCTCAAGGATCCTGGCAGGGTAGAGTCAATCAAAGACCCTGTGCTCTGCACAACAACTTTTATTAACTCTTAAACACCCCCCCCCCCCCCCCCGTCATTCAATAACCAGAAACATTTCCCCCTTGGGGCTGGGATTCTCACTTTTCCTTTAGCTCACTCCCCCCTCCCCTCCCAGTGACACCTGGGAGGATTTCTCACCTGTTTATTAATCCCCAACATAATGGGTGATTACATTGTGTTTTAATTTTTAGCAAACTCTAATAATCGTGGCTTTTCTGCCTTCTACTCTTGTCCAAAGCTTATACCTGACCCTAACAGTTCTTGTAGCTACAGATCTATAGCTCAAATCATAAAGCAAGGTCAAAAGAGTGGTAATATTTATTCATTGGGATTTATTAACCGCCTTTATGAAGAGTTTCACCCAAGGCAGTGTACAGCAGGTCCAGTTTAACATAAAACTTACAATTTTGTTAACAGCATAACAATAGTAAAATAACCAAGAATAAACATAAATACGATAAATGGAAATATTATGTCAGTACATAAAAATAATACAATGTCTGCATAATACCAATGAAACATCTAATAAACATTCAAATAGCATCGATATGATGCTAATGCCTTTCTATATAGTTGAGGGGCAGATATATAGATGGGGACAAGATGGGTAGTACAGAATCAACAGGGATAAATAGATAAGTGACTAAACTCAAAGCAAAATCTTTGTACAGTTAAAGAAGATATGAGGAACTGGTCTAAATTACAGGGTGCGTAGAAAGCTAGTCCAGGTGCGGAGTGAGTTTATAGTCAGTCACCTCATGTATTAAAAGGCTTGTGAGACTATTGAAAAATAACGCCTGGGAGAATGTGTCCTTGATGTGGCCACTCAAAGAATTCACTGACGCTATGGGGCCTCCTAGAGGTTTGGGGTGGCATTGCTTGGGCTTTAAGTGGCTCCTCCTTTCTTTCTCTTCCTTGTACATGACAGCAATGTAGTGAATAGCAATCTAAACTTAGGCCCAGCTAGTTCACTTACAGCTAAATATTTGCTAGTTACCATTCCTGAAAGAGTTGCACTGGGTTGCTATGGAAACTTACATCTCAAATTGGATATCAAAACCTATTAATAAGTATAATTCTTCTTTCCTATCACGAGACATTAAATTGACATGGTACTACCCACACTCTTTTTTCCTTCCTTTAATTGACTTGCACTTTGAAAAGAAAATTGAAAATGCATTGCTCTAGTTAGAAATAGCATCAAGATTCAAACCCTGACCCCAGTCAGGACAGGGCCATTCCAGACCCTCTGTCTCGTAACCAGGGATGGTTGGTTGATATCAATTATCACTGTGCAATGTGCATCTCTCTTTTTACAGCATCCTCTGAAGCTGCCCAATTATTTTCCCTGCTTTGATGTTCCTGGGAATGCTTGAAGAGCAGGGTACGTAATGAAGAGGTGGAAGTTATGACCTCCAGGTGGCATCTGAGGGCCGCCTCCTATGTTCTGTACAAATCTGTTGTCTGTGGTGGTTTTGGAATCAACTCAGACAGAAAAATTTGCAATGCTTTCATAGTTTATCCTCCCGCTTACACACGTATCTGCCTGGAGCAGGGGCGTAGCCAGACAGCAGATTTTGGGTAGGCCTAGGCAAGAAGTGGGTGGGCACCAAGTGTTCTCCTCCTCCCACCCCCCAAAAACAATATCTAAGCTGGTGGGAAAGTGCTTCTCTCTACCTTGGCAGTCTGCAGCAGGCATGCGCTGAAAACTGAGCATGCGCAGGTGCCAGTAACGTGGAGCACACCATTTTCATTACCATCAGGGTAGAGCTTGGAATCCCCATCAGCTACTGCTAAACATGCTACTGTTGGGTGGGCTTGAGCCCTGTGGGTGGGCCCAGGCCCACCCAGGCCCACCTGTGGCTACACCACTGGCCTGGAGGTGGTCTACTGGCATTATATCCCTCTCACTTTGATAGACTAAGCTTGAAATAGCAGCCTCCAAGAGGCTGGGAGCAGGTCTCCAGGACAATATTCGCAGCAATCTTGATTATCGACATGTGAAAAATATGTGACCCGTTGAGCAAAAACGTACCAGAAGTGAGGTATGTGACTTATTTATACCACAAGATAGAAGGATATGAACTGCATAACCCCAAGCTAAGAATTGCCCCAATCCAGGGGCAGACTGAAAGTGGTCTGGGCCCCTGGGAACTGAGGGTGGTCTGGGCCCCCCGTCCGGTCACTGCCCGACACCCCCCCACCATCATGCTGCTACCCCCCCTACCGCCACAGCTGATGCCCCCACTGCCCCAGTCCTACCTGAAGGGCCCTGGTGGTCTAGTGGTCTCTGCAGGGGGGAGGGAGCATGTTTTTTCCCACCCGCTGCTCTGCCATTATTCCCCTGCCTGCCAGCACTGCCATGTTTTCAAAATAATATATTACAGGCCTTGTCCCAAACCACCATAGTCTTTACATCATCTTAGTTATGTTTTATATCATTATAAATAATTATATAATTATATAAAACATAACTAAGATGATGTAAAGATTATGGTGGTTTGGGACAAGGACTGTAATATATTGTTTTGAAAGTCCCCACACATTAATCTGTGGTCAATTGAATTGATGTTTTCAAAATGGCAGCCGAGACTTCCCACGGTAGTCTCGTGGGTCTTGACAGTCTCACAAGACTTCCGCAGTTGGCCACCATTTTTAAAGTATGGTGGTGCTGGGCAGGGAGAATAGTGGAAGCACAACGAGTAGGAAAGAACATGTTCCCCCCTCCCCCCCCCCCCCAGAGGCCAGCAGTGTGCCTTTAAAGGTAGGACTGGGGAGGGCTGTAGTGTGCGGTGGGCATCCGGGCAGAGCCTCTGGGCCCTTGGGCACTGCCCAGTTGCCCAAATATTCAGTTCACCCCTGCCCCAATCTGTCTACTTCTCCCCAAAAACGCATATTTCAAAATAGAAGCCTACTTGGTTTCTACTGACAGGTGAGCTAATTTTGTTTTCTCAGGAGACCCTAGAATCCAGACTGGCCTGTTTTGGAAAAGTATAAAATCTTCCTGAAATATTATACAAGGTATACATTTCCCTTACTTCATCATGACTTTCCTACTGAAGGCATTTAAACAGCACTTACAACACGAACGTACCTAAATCTGCACTACCCAAACCGCAAAGGACTCAAATACAAATCAACCTATGCGTCCAGTTTTTCCTACATAAGCACACAACTGTGGAACGCCTTACCAAAAGCCTTGAAAACCACGTACGACCACCTAAACTTCCGGAAAACACTAAAAACTAACCTGTTTAAAAAGGCAGACCCTACCGATCCAACTTAAATGCCTGATCTCTGCAACACAACAAAACTAAAGTACGTAATGGACATAACACAACTCTTCCGTTATACGATGCCCTAATGTGATTGTCTTACCACAACATCACATTGTATTTGTTCACACCAGAGTCTGCAAACGCCTCTCCGGTAAGCCACATTGAGCCTACAAATAGGTGGGAAACTGTGGGATACAAATGTAAAAAACAAACAGAGAGGGCATACAGCATGCATAGAAAGTATACAAACAAAAAAAAAAAGCAACACTGGGCCTTCAAGACTGAGACAACAGGAGCATTTTATTGTTAAATGACCCGACACGGGCCTTGTTTCGGCGTAAAATACTCCTGTTGTCTCAGTCTTGAAGGCCCAGTGTTGCTTTTTTTGTTTGGATCCAAATGTAACAAATAAAATAAATAAATAAAAATAAATAAACTCTGAGAAGGGCTCTGCTGCTCTCTTATTCCAGGGCATGGGAGAAGATTGTGAGCCCACTAGGGACAAAGTACCTGTATATAATATATAAACCACTTTGGTTGTACCACAGAAAGGTGATATATCAAGTGCATGACTCATACCCATCCTGGTTGGATGTTCATATTAGCTTTTACGATCCAGAATCTGAACCCTCTGCAGTCCTTTCAATCAATATATTTCTGCTAGGTCTGGCACAGTAGAGGGGACCTGCAGGTGTGTGCAGGGCCTTTTTTTGAAGGGATACTTGGGGGCACCTTTTCCATTGTCTGCTAAAATTGACCCATGGTCCCCAAGTTTTAACGCTGCCTTGTCGAGGATTCTGTGACTGGTTGCAGGGGGCCTGGTCGTTTTGGGGTGAGTCCCTCAGTGATCACCCCACCCCTGAAGGGTGGCCTGGCATTTTGAGTACTGGCACCTTTTTCGCTAGAAAAGACGCACTGGGTGTGTGTAATGGTATCAGTGCGTCAGGCTGCTCATGCAAAATACAGAAATGCCAAGAGAAAGAACACATTGAATTTCATCAAAAAAATTATTACTATTTTTCTACCTTCCATCTTCGTAAAAGTCTCCCCTATTTCTGAGCACATCAAGGAAGTACTAGGATATTTCTTTCATGTTTTCACAAATCACCCCATCAAAAGCTTTCAAAAGTTGGGATGTAAATCTTTAAGCAGAAAATCTGGGTTCAGCATAGAGAATGACATGGGGACAAAGTTTGTCCCCATCCCCTCCCCGTCACCGTGGGATCTTTCTCCATTTCTTCCTCATCCCCTCAGGCTCTGTCCTCGCCCCGACCCCACGGGCTCTGTCCCCGACCCCGCTGTTACCGCGGGTCCCCGTCCCCATTTCATTCTCTAGTTCAGCATAAGAGGATTCTGTGCAGAAGGAATGGATCCTCAGAAGCTTAGCCGAGATTGGGAGGTGGGGCTGGTGTTTGGGTGGTGGGGCTAGTTCTGGGCAAGACTTCTACAGTCTGTGTCCTGAAAATGGGGCTAGTTCTGGGCAAGACTTCTACGGTCTGTGTCCTGAAAATGGCAGATACAAATCAAGGTAAGGTAAACACAAGAAGTAGCACATATGAGTTTATCTTGTTGGGCAGACTAGATGGACTGTGCAGGTCTTTTTCTGCCGTCATCTACTATGATATGATACTATGATAAGAGGATTCTCTGTTGCAGAGCTGGTGCCAGTCTGGAGACTGTGGAAACCCAATAATGGGTGTTTGTGTAGGAAGAAGGCAACTGATGGAGCTTATTTACTTACCCTTCTATGAGTGTTGCCTATGACCTATCCAGGGCTATCTAATTTATTTATTTATTTGTTGCATTTGTACCCCACATTTCCCCACCTATTTGTAGCCTCAATGTGGCTTACATAGTACCGGAAAGGCGTTCGCCAAGTCCGGTAGAGGAGCAAATACAGTGTGATGTTAAGGTCGAATAAGGTAGGTATGTCTCAGGCACATTAGGGGTCGAAGATAGGGGAGGTTATGATAATGTCCAATACGATCTTTGGTTTTGCTGTGTTGCAGAGTTGAGGCATTTATGTTGGGTCGGTGGGCTGCGCCTTATTGAACAGGTAGGTTTTTAGTGATTTCCTGAAGTTTAGATGGTCGTAGATTGTTTTCACGGCTTTTGGCATTGCGTTCCATAGTTGTGTGCTTATATAGGAGAAGTTGGATGCATAGGGTGCTTTGTGTTTGAGTCCTTTGCATCTCTATTTTGTCTCCCCCTCCCACCTTTCTTCCAAAGTACACATATTGAGATCTTTAAGTCTGTCCCCAAATGCTTTATTTATTTATTTGTTGCATTTGTACCCCACCTTTTCCCACCTATTTGCAGGCTCCATGTGGCTTACATGTACCGTCAGAGGCGTTTGCCCAGTCGGTGGATAACAAATACAAAGTTGTATAGTGATCGTATGAGGTATAAGTGGAGGGTCGGAATGGATGAAGATTGCGTGATGTCCTGTTCGATCATAGTCATGCTGTGTTGGTAGGTGAAGAGGGTTACGTGGGGTCGTTGGGGTAGGCCTTTTTGAAGAGGTTGGTTTTTAGTGATTTCCTGAAGTTCAAGTGATCGTGGATTGTTTTCATGGCTTTTGGGAGCCCATTCCATAGTTGTGCGCTTCTGTAGGAGAAGCCGGCTGCGTAACTTGTTTTGTATTTCAGTCTTTTGCAATTTGGGTAGTGTAGGTTTAGGTAGGATCTTGACGATCTGACTTTGTTTCTTATTGGTAAGTCTGTAAGGTCTGTCATGTATGCTGGGACTACGCTGTACATGATTTTGTGGACTAAGGTGCAGATTTTGAAGATGATTTAGAAAAACTGAAACACCAATTTACTGAAAAGAGTCACCTATTAATTTCCTTTAGGGGAGCTAAGGCCAGATTGCTTTCCAGCAAACGATGTATGCTGTGCATGGGTTCTGTCACTACTTCCCAGGCCCTCCTGCCTCCAGGATGTTGTGACTTCTTGACCTTGTATTTTATAATGTATAGGCTGTTTAAATACATGGAAGAGGTGAGACTAGCTCTGGCAGGTATGTCAAACAAAGAAATGTTTCCACTTTCCGAAAAATAAAGGTGGAAACTTTTACCTAACAGAGAGAAGACAGAGCTTGTGGGGATAGAGAGACTTAAATTATTCGGGCAGCTCTGGAGACAGCTACTGTGAAAAGCTCCTGGGAGACTCACGTTTCTGTGGGGGGAATGAAGTGCCTTTATTATTTCAGATGAAATGCATCATGTACAAGGGATAACCTGTGCGTATCTGCTGTGGAGGAGGTGGAGGGTGATGGTGGGAGTTGAGATTACAATATGCAAATGCAACGTTGCTCTCCAAAACCCCCTTCATTTACAGACTGTCTTCAGTTTACTGCTTTATATTGTTATTTTTTTGTTCAATCTGTACTGACCCGAGGAAGGGAGAGTTGCTCTTAAAGCTACTTCCAAATGTAGTTGCCCGATAATGGTTTGTTGACCCATTGCTTCTATTCGGTGAACAAATTTAAACAGTCGTTAGATCCAGTTTTTTGGCTTTGCCACAACTCCGAACAGTTTGTCCTTTTCTTAATGCTGATACACCAGAGGTGCAGCCAGATTCAGTATTTTGGATGGGCACTTCCACACCCCCTCCCCCCACCAAATATCTTCCTGGATATAAGCAGCGAGAATGATTTGCTGTAGGGCGCTGAAGATGCCTGGATGGTACACGGGGAAGGATGGGGTTCAGAGACAGAAGGGCAGACGTCTGGATGCTGCAGAGGAAAGAGGGGAGAGAGCAGTGTGGTGCTGCCGCTGGGTTGGCCTGAGCCACAAATGGGCGGGCCTGTGCCCACCCAGGCCCACCCATAGCTACGCCACTGTGATACACTTCATATCCCGTTTGTCCAGAAATCCGGACAAACGGGCAGATTGCTAACCTCCCCTCCACTTACGTACTACTGCCCTGGTGGTCTAGTGACCTCTTCCGCCTTCGGGGCAGGAAAGAGCCCCCTCTTTCCTGCCCGGTGCGCTGCCCTCCATGCATCCTTCCTGTTCCTGATCTCAGCGCCAATTCAAAATGGCCGCCGAGAGTTGAAGTGACCTCGCCGCGAGACTTCAACTTTCGGCGGCCATTTTGAATCGGCGCCGAGATCAGGAACAGGAAGGATGCATGCAGGGCAGCGCTCCGGGCAGGAAAGAGGGGGCTCTTTCCTGCCCCAAAGAGGTCACTAGACCACCAGGGCAGTAGTAAGGTAAGGGGAGGGTGATGATGGGGAGGGGGAGTGACGGGGTGTGTGAGAGGGGGGAGGGGAAAATGTGACAGGGGGCGGAGCGAAGGCGTGAAAGGGGGCAGGGTGTGAAAGGGGTCGTGGCGGGGTGTGTGGTGGGGGCGAGGCATGTGTCCTCCTTTTTGGGGGACAAAATATGGTAACCCTAGCTCTGCCGGTCTCCTGCCCTGGAACAGGAAGTTGATGTCAGAGGGGGCAGGGTCCTATAGCTGTGCACCTGCTCCATGCACCCCCTTGCTTCCTGCACCCAGAGAGGACTGCCCCCACCACGTGCACACATCAGCACCTGCTCATCTGCTTATAAATATCAACCTCACAAAAATCTTTATCTGATAATTATTCACAGAACAGGCCCTGATGTGTGCTAATGCTTTCGTTTTTTGTTCCAGCACGCACCAGGGACGTAGCTAGGTGGGGCCACGGGGGCATGGGCCCCCATAGCTTTAGCCCTGGCCCCCTCTACTTTTGACCCCCTCCCACTGCCGCCACCATTGCAGTGACGTGCAGGGCGTCAGTCAGGACTCGCAGCACAGATCAGCGAACGCGCCGGAGACCAGCACTGAAGAAGACTAAGGCTGGTGGGGGTTGGGGACCCCCGCCAGCAAAGGTACCTGGTGGCGGTGGGGGTCGAAAGTGGCAGGGGAGAGTCGGCGGCGGCAGGGGGTCCGAAAGTGGCAGTGGAGGGTCGGCGGCGAGGGGGGGGGGAGGCGGCTGGGGCAGCCGGGCAAAAATGTGCCCCCCGACCTTGGGCTCTGGACCCCCCTCCCGCCGAGGTCTGGGTACGCCCCTGACAGGCACACGAGAAGCTGCGGTTACCACAAAACCTTTGTGCATGTGCGTCCAGCAGGCCCCTCCCATTTGTAGGCAAGTTCTGAAAAACAGCGCTGGATCTAAAAATATTTGCATTTCCTCCGTTTAAAATGTTTCCTTAGCTCAGTGTTGGAGATGAAGAGAGACCCCTTGTCCCCGGATCTGTCTTTTAAAAGCTGACAAAGATCGGCATAAATGGTGAAATGAATTTGAATGTGTTTTATTCTGTACACAGTTATTATACAGTAGCTCTGATGAAAAAATATAATCAAATTATAATTTGGGAAATTATTTATTTGTGATGATTCAGAAAGCAGCAAAACAATCCTATACAAGATGAAGCTAAATTTAAAACAAATCTGAGAAAATTTTTCTTCACCCAACGTGTAATTAAACTCTGGAATTCATTGCCGGAAAATGTGGTGAAGGTGGTTAGCTTAGCAGAGTTTAAAAAGCGGTTGGACGGTTTCCTAAAGGACAAGTCCATAAACCGCTACTAAACGGACTTGGAAAAATCCAAAATCCCAGGAATAACATGTATAGAATGTTTGTACGTTTGGGAAGCTTACCAGGTGCCCTTGGCCTGGATTGGCCGCTGTCTTGGACAAGATGCTGGACTCGATGGACCCTTGGTCTTTTCCCAGTATGGCATTACTTATGTACTAAGCTACTTATGCCAGGGACGTAGCCAGACCTCACGGTGGGAAGGGGCCAGAGCCCGAGGTGGGGGGGGCACATTTTGGTCTGCCGTTCCGCCGTCACCCCCCTGCCGTCCTGCCGCACCCCACCCACTGCAGCAGCAAATACCTTGGCTGGCGGGGTTCCCCAACCCCTGCCAGCTGAAGCCTTGTGCAGCGCCCCCCGTGGCCCCACGTAGCTACGCCACTGACTTAAGCATCACGGGTAAGAACTTTCTTCCTGATGCACAGCCCAAGTATCTTTCATTTCAAATCACAGCAATGTAAAAAATGTTTATTGCCATGATTAGAAGCATCTCACTGAGCAATAAACAACCAAGTGGATCAGCTGACGAGTGCACATTTCAGTTCATATGGCATCTTGGCATTACATCGGCCTTTCCCTAACCTGTCCTTAATGTACCCGATATAAAAATAAAACGTTTTCAGCAGCTCCCAAGACTAGACAAGACTGGATTCCATCTTCAATCTTCTCTGAAGCAGCTCCATTTTTAGCAGCGTAAAGGTCCAAAATAATCCCAGCCAGTCAACCCATAGGCTTGTTTATTTCAGACAAAGTCACAGCTCCACCCTCTCCCCTGCATTTCTGGAAGGTCTCTTCTTGCCCTTTAGCCCATTAGGCTTCTGTTGTCCATAGTCTTCCTGAGGATCATATTTTGCCTAGTGAAAGGCATCAGCTGACTGAAAATGGGAAGAACTTCTTCTTTTATTTGTATGCTTGTGTAAGGGTAGGTCTCAGTGTATCCCCCAAATAGTGTAAGGGGGACCTACCTGCTCACAGTAAAAATACATTGCTGTCGTAGACCCTTCTAGGTGTCACTGCAAGTACCCTTAAAACAGGCCACTAGGTTCTCTACACTTGCTCCCTCTTGAGGTAGGTTTTGGTGATGCATTGGGGATTGTACTATAGTTTTGTCACACTCAACATAATAATACCAGTGCATCCAGTATTCTAAAGCTGAAGATGCCATTCACTACCCTGGGGATAGACAGATCTCATCCTTGAATGCAAGGTATGGTCACACATCAGTTAACCTACTGTGCCCAGGTTCCACAATATTTATTTATTTGGATTTTGCTCACACCTTTTTCAGTAGTAGCTCAAGGTGAGTTACATTCAGGTACTCTGGATATTTCTGTCCCAGGAGGGCTCACAATCTAAGTTTGTACCTGAGGCAATGGAGGGGTTAAGTGACTTGCCCAAGATCACAAGGAGCAACAGTGGGATTTTGAACCAGCCACTTATGGATTTTGAGACCGGTGCTCTAACCACTAGGCCACTCCTCCACCCCAAAGAATCTTGTTACTCTTTGGGGTTCTACATGGAATGTTGCTACACTTTGAAATTCTGCATGGAATCTTGGTATTCTTTAGAATTCTAGAATCTTTATTTATTTATTTAGATTTTGCTCACACCTTTTTCAGTAGTAGCTCAAGGTGAGTTACATTCAGGTACTCTGGATATTTCTCTGTCCCAGGAGGGCTGACAATCTAAGTTTGTACCTGAGGCAATGGAGGGTTAAGTGAGTTGCCCAAGATCACATGGAGCAGCAGTGGGATTTGAACCGGCCACCTCTGCATTGCAAGACCGGTGCTCTAACCAGTAGGCTATGCAAATATCTCCTGCTGTCTTTTTGGATATCTAGTTTTCCACACTTGTTAATCACTTCATCACAGGCAGTGTGCAGAGTAGTTACTACAACAGTATAGAAGAAGTGCATGACAGAATTATCACTAAACACAGTAAACAAGAATAAATCTGTTTTGTGAAAAAAAAAAGTGCAAGAATGACTGTAGATGACAGCAGTCACCATACACAATAAACAGAATAAATCATGCCTACCTACACACTAGTCTATATTAAACTCTGGTTAAGTGGGGAACTACTCAAACTCATTCGAGTTACTTTTTCGCAGCAGTTCTCAGGACACACCCAGACACAGTCTGGTTTGCATGATACCCACAATGAATATGCATGAGATAAATTTGCATGCACTACCTCCATCGTATGCAAATCTATCTCATGTATATTTATTGTGGGTACCCTGACATCCCGACTGGCTGGGTGTGTTCTGAGGACTGAGTTGAGAACCCCTGCTTTTTTTAATAATAACAATTTTTATGATCTATCACAAATCCCATTATCTGCCCTGAAGTGCTAAAAATACACAGACTCCAGGAGCCCAAAGAGGTTAAACAGCTAGAAGAAAGTCACAGATTGTGCAGAGGAGAGGGAAATCAAATCCAAATTTTCAGACTCGCGGCTCTGTGCCCTGAGCAATCCATTGCAATGCCACTGGTTTTGTTTCTATGATAACTGTCTTTCACTAGCTCACCCATATGACTGCCTTGGAGGAAAGGAGAAACTGGGGTGACATGATACAAACGTTCAAATATTTGAAAGGTATTAAATCTGCAAAGAAACCTTTTCTGGAGACGGGGAGGCAGTAGAACCAGAGGACATGAATTGAGGTTGAAGGGGGGCAGACTCGGGAGTAATGTCAGGAAGTATTTTTTCACGGAGAGGGTGATGGATATGCGGAATGCCCTCCCAGGGGAGGTGGTGGAGATGAAAACGGTAATGGAATTCAAACGTGCGTGGGATCAACACAAAGGAATCCTGTTTAGAAGGAATGGATCCGTGGAACCTTAGCGGAGACTGGGTGGCGACGACGGTAATTGGGAAGCGAAACCGGTGCTGGGCAGACTTCTACGGTCTACGCCCTGATCGTGACTGAATAGATATGGATGGGCTGGAGTGTAAATTTTAAGGGGCTTCGACGTTAGCTTCAGAACGTTTAGTACAAGAACAGTGCTGGGCAGACTTCTACGGTCCAAAAATAAGCATTTAAATATCTCCTTAATGCATCTCTGGGTCATGGGCTACAGTGTGGTACTCCTTTCATTTTAGCCCATTTATTTTCATGGCCTGTTCTTCCAAAATGTTCATGGTGCATTCCATAAAAACACACATACTGTAATAATGATACAACAAAAGTTGACAAACAATATAACAATCACATCTCAGCCAAATCATTCAGAAATAGCATCAGGGACTACCAATCTCATTGTACAATCAAGTAGGACCTAAGTTTAGACTTGAAAACAAATCAAAATGTATGGGAAAAGATAAGTTTTCAAAACCCTCCTACATTTGCCCAAATCATTCATGGTAATTTCTTCCAAAATCATGGAAGAAAGTAAGGAAAAGTGCTAGTTTGAGCTCGGACCTGCAGTAAGATGTGTGGGTGGGGGGGGGGGGAGGGGGATTGGCAGAGGCGGGTTACAGACCTTCCTCTATTTTTTACATACAGTCCCACTAAAAATGTCAATGGTCATAAAAGTTTGGAGATGGCTGCATGGCATAGTGGAGGAGTAGCCTAGTGGTTAGTGCAGCAGATTTTGATCCTGGGGAACTGGGGTCGACTCCCACTGCAGCTCCCTGTGACTCTGGGCAAGTCACTTAACCCTCCATTGCCCCTGGTACAAAATAAGTACCTGAATATATGTAAACCGCTTTGAATGTAGTTGCAAAAACCTCAGAAAGGCGGTATATCAAGTCCCATTTCCCTTTCCTTTATGACATCACAATATCAGAAGTGAGCCAAGTATTGGGCAATCAAGCCATTGTGACATCACTGATGAGGTTGGCTCTTATTGGTGGAATGAGTGGAGGAGTAGCCTAGTGGTTAGTGCAGCAGACTTTGATCCTGGGGAACTGGGGTCGACTCCCACTGCAGCTCCCTGTGACTCTGGGCAAGTCACTTAACCCTCCATTGCCCCAAGCACAAATAAGTATGTATTTATTTGTTGCATTTGTACCCCACATTTTCCCACCTATTTGCAGCCTCGATGTAGCTTACGTAGTACCGTGAGGTGTTAGCCACCTCCGGTGATGAAACAAATACAGAGTGATGTTGTTACAGAACATTACAGAATCAAGATTGATATATTGTTCATTGCAGGTTATGGCTTTGTTGTGTTGCTGAGGTCAGTTACTTAAGTTGGATCAGTAGAGTATGCCTTTTCGAACAGATCGGTCTTTAGTGATTTCCGGAAATTGAGGTGATCCTGCGTTGTCTTTATGGCTTTCGGTAATGCGTTCCAGAGTTGCGTGCTGATATAGGAGAAGCTGGATCTGTAAATTGATTTGTACTTGAGTGCCTTGCAGCTAGGGTAGTGAAGATTTAGGTATGTTCATGAAAGACACATCTCTTCCAAAAGGCATATAAAGAAAACACATAACCTACAAACTACCTCAACAATCCACACAATTAATACAGCTCTCCTCTATCCTACCTAACACCTTCCTCTATCTTCCCTCACCTAACCTTCAAACTTTAATAATTGTTCCCGTTATCATGAAGTGATTCTGTTGACCCTCCCTTACCTAATCTTCAAACACTAAGAACTATACCATAAACCGCTACTAAACGGACTTGGAAAAATCCACAATTCCAGGAATAACATGTATAGAATGTTTGTACGTTTGGGAAGCTTGCCAGGTGCTCTTGGCCTGGATTGGCCGCTGTCGTGGACAGGATGCTGGGCTCGATGGACCCTTGGTCTTTTCCCAGTGTGGCATTACTTATGTACTTATGTCCTCTACTTGGCTCACTTTTATTACATAGAGCAGTGATTTAACCTATTGTGATGTCATAGTGGCTCATTCCACCAATAAGAGCCAACCTCATTAGTGATGTCACAATGGCTTGATTGTATAGAATGTTTGTACGTTTGGGAAGCTTGCCAGGTGCCCTTGGCCTGGATTGGCCGCTGTCGGGGACAGGATGCTGGGCTCGATGGACCCTTGGTCTTTTCCCAGTATGGCATTACTTATGTACTTATGTTATCATGAAATGAAATGATTATGTCATAACTGTAAGCCACATTGAGCCTGCAAATAGGTGGGAAAATGTGGGATACAAGTGCAATAAATAATAATAATAATGTTCTAATTGTGTTTCTGATTGGTAGGTCTATGAGATCAGTCATATAACTCGGGGCATCGCCATAGATAATCTTGTGGACCTGTATGTACTATATAAACCACTTTGAATGCAGTTGCAAAAACCACAGAAAGGCAGTATATCAAGTCCCATTTCCCTTTCCCTATCTTCAGACAATTAAGTTAATTCAGCCACTGTGGTTAGCATTTTTTTTCTGGTGGTGGTAAAAAAAGATCCAGATATTCAGCAGTGGCCACTGTTTGGGTAGTGGGAACTGCTGAATATCTGAATAGGGTGGTTAGCACTGGAACTTATTCAGATATGGCAATATTCTGTCTGCCATCCTGCTAACATCTAAATAACTTAGGACAGCTACCCACATAAGTTATCCGGATGGCAGACTGAATGTTGACACTATCCGGATAAGATCTGGGGACCGTCCTGGCTCTGCCCACTTTCCATATGGGGGTAATGCTGTACAAGACACCTAAAGTTAGGCCTCGGGATGCTGCGTTCTAAATGCGAATTCTATAACAGGAATAACGCACACGATTGCCGTTAAAGAAAACTAGTGTAAGTCTGCAGTTACACAACTAACAAGACACTACTACTGCTATCATTTCTATAGCGCTACTAGGCGTACGCAGCGCTGTACACTGGACATAAAGAGACAGTCCCTGCTTGACAGAGCTTACAATCTAATTAGGACAGACAAATAAGGGATAAGGACAAAGAATAGCAATATTCCATAAGGAATCCCAAAGAGTAGCAAGATTCCATGCAGAATTTCAGAGTAGCAAGATTCCTGAATCCCAAAGAGTAGCAACATTCTGTCCGGAATCACGAAGAGTAGCAAGATTCCGGTATCCCAAAGAATAGCAAGATTCTAGAATCCCAAAGGCTACTACAGCTTATCATTTCTATAGCGCTACTAGACGTACACAGCGCTGTACACTGGACATGAAGAGACAGTCCCTGCTTGACAGAGCTTACAATCTAATCAAGATAGGCAAACAGGACAAATAAGGGATAAGGGCAAAGAGTAGCAAGATTCCATGCAGAATCCCAAAGAATAGCGAGATTCTAGAATCCCAAAGACTACAGCTACTACTACTTATCATTTCTATAGCGCTACTAGACGTACGCAGTGCTGTACACTGGACACGAAGAAACAGTCCCTCTTCAACAGAGCTTACAATCTAATTAGGACAGACAAACAGGACAAATAAGGGATAAGGACAAAGAGTAGCAAGATTCCGGAATCCCAAAGATTAGCAAGATTCTGGAATCCCAAAGGGTAGTAAGATTCCAGAATCCTATAGCAGGATTCCAGAATCCCAAAGACTACTACTACTTATCATTTCTATAGCACTACTAGGCGTACAAAGCACTGTACACTTGACATAAAGAGACAGTCCCTGCTCGAAACAGCTTACAATCTAATTAGGACAGACAAACAGGACAAATAAGAGATAAGGGAATTACTAATGTGGGAATGATAAAACATGGGGACTGAACGAGTGAATAAGGGTTAGGAGTTAAAAGCAGCATCAAAAAGGTGGGCTTTTAGCATAGACGGCCAGAGATGGAGCTTAACTTACCGGCTCAGGAAGTCTATTCCAGGCATATGGTGCAGCAAGATAAAAGGAACGGAGTCTGGAGTCAGCAGCGGAGGATAAGAGAGATTTACCCAAATGCTTATACCAGCTCAGTGGATGGTGTAATTACTCGCAACTAACTGTTGATAGGTGCATAACTGCTAGTATTCTAGAACCCACACATGTAAATCTAGGTACACCCCTAACTCGCCCACCCAGGTCCAAACCCCTGACCCACCCATGCTCCTCCTAGGTCCACACCCCTGACCTGCCCATGCTCCTCCCAGGTCCACACCCCTGATCCACCCATGCTCCTCCCAGGTCCACACCCCTGACCTGCCCATTCTTCTCCCAGGCCCACGCCCCTGGCCTGCCTATGCCTCTCCCAGGTCCACAGAAGTGACCTGTAGGGATATTCAGAGGCACTGTCTGGATAGTGCAGAAGTGCTCTATACGGATATCCAGAGGCATTGTCCGGATATTGCCTCTGAATATCTGGTCAGCAGTACTTATCTGGATTGCAGGTACTTGTATCCGGCTAAGTGCTGTTCAATATTGACCCGAATATTCCTACCTTTCTAGTTTGATCCATTTACTTTTCTTAAGTGCTGATTCACCTTCCATGGATAATGGAGCCCCTCCCCCCTGGTGAAGTTGAGATGACTTGGCAGAGAGATGCAGAGCAAGAAGGTGGGTTTTAATATGCTCTCTGCTTCTGGAGATAAAATGAGACAGTAATTGCACTGAGTAGGAGTAACTGTGTCATCCAGCAGAGAAATGTCCTATTTGTTATTTTTCTTCATTTGGGCATGATGAGGGTGATTCTAAAACTCTGTAAGAGTTTGTAAGAATAAATGCACACATTTTCAAAGGGAAACTCCTCGTGCCCTGTAATCCGCTGTAGTCCAAAAACGTTACTATGCTCTGTTTTAAAAGCGTTTCCATTAATTTAATTACCACAGAAGTCAGACTTACTGGCCTGTAGTTCTCAATCTCTTCCTTCCTTCTACTTTTCTGGAGAGGGACCTTATCTGCTCTTCTCCAGCCCTCCGGGACAGCTCCCAACTCTAGAAAATCATTGAAAAAGTCAGGTAGCGGAGCCGTTAGAACATCTCTAAATTCCTTCAGTACCCTCGGATGTATGCCATCCGGCCCCATTGCTTTGTCCGCCTTTAGTATAGCCAGCTCCTCACGACACACAGGGCCGTGCCTAGGGTCTCCGGCGCCCCCCTGCAGTTGGCCCCGCCACGCCCCCCCCCGAAAACGATCGCTACACTACCCGCCCTCTTCTCCCCAGATCCTTTTCCTTTTTTTTTTTGTTTAAATTTACCTCTGTCCAGCGGCAGCGTAGCGTTAGTGAGAAGGAGGCGGCGCTCCCCCGCCCTGACGTGTCAGTCTTCCCTTCGCTCAGTGTCCCGCCTTCTTCTGACGTCATTTTTGATGTCAGAAGAAGGCGGAACTGAGCGAAGGGAAGACTGACACGTCGGGGCAGGGGAGCACCGCTTCCTTCTCACTAACGCTACGCTGCCGCCGGACAGAGGTAAATTTAAACAAAAAAAAAAGGAAAAGGATCTGGGGAGAAGAGGGAAGCATGGTGCGGCGGGGCGCCCCCCAGAGGATGGCGCCCTCCTGCCATGCTTACCTCGCTTACCGTGTTGGCACGGCCTTGACGACACAGTCCTATGAAAATCATTCAGGCATTACCACCCCTCCATTCCTATTTCTGTTTGTCTTCTGCGGTCCTTCTCCCGGACTTTTAGCTGTAAACACATAACAGAAATATTCGTTAAGCAATTCCACCTTATCTTTATCAGCTTCTACCTATTCCTCCCCTTCACCTTTGAGTCTCACAATTCCACTTTTGCACTTCCTCCTATCACTAACATATCTAAAAAAAAAAAATGTCTTGTCTCCCCATTATACCATCCCCCCTAACATACTCAAGTATTATTTAAAGCCATTCGGTTGGACAAGACTGAGGGAGGAACTTCTTTAGAATTTGAGAAGACCCTTGATTTCTCAGAAAGAAAAACAAATACTTGGTTCCAGAGTATCAGCTGAAACATTTACATGGATAGCTCAACATAAAGGAAGCTCCCAAGTTCTCAACCTCAGTGGTGGATTGCCGCTGTGCACCCCTGGCGTATCATCCCCGGTGCATCCCCTCCACCCCCCCGGCGCATCCCCTCCACCCACTGGTGCATCACCTCCTGGTGGTGCTGGGAGCAGTCGAGTGGCTGTCAGCTCTGCCAGTTCCCTGCCCTGGAACAGGAAGTAACATCAGAGGCAGCAGGGAACCGGCGGAGCTGACAGCCACATGTCTGCTCCCTCCACCCCCTTACAGACCTCCCCCACCTCCCCGCCATTGGTACGCCACTGCTCAACCTCCTTTCTCATTGCCAGAAAAGTCTTGCATCTCTCCTGGATTATTATTATTATTATTAGCATTTGTATAGCGCTACCAGACACATGCAGCGCTGAACACCTGACATAAAGAGACAGTCCCTGCTCAAAAGAGCTTATAATCT
The DNA here is from genome assembly GCF_901765095.1 of Microcaecilia unicolor. Taxonomy (NCBI): domain Eukaryota; kingdom Metazoa; phylum Chordata; class Amphibia; order Gymnophiona; family Siphonopidae; genus Microcaecilia; species Microcaecilia unicolor. The sequence continues at coordinate 11,244,504 of NC_044038.1, forward strand.
AAATAATACAGACAGACAAGACAGTTACGGGTGAGGGAAGTAATGGGTGAGAAGGGAGGAAGGGACAAGGGGAGGGCAATTGTGGCTAGGAGCTAAAAGCAGCGGTGAAAAGGTAGGTTTTCAGCATAGATTTGAAAACAGGTAGATATGGAGCTAGAAGTATAGGTCCAGGAAGTCTATTCCAGGCATAAGGTGCCGCGAGAGAAAAGGAGCAAAGCCTGGAGTTAGCAGTGGAGGAAAAGGAGGACGACAAGAGAGATCTGTCAAGTGAGCGGAGTTCACGGGGAGGAATGTAGGGAGAGATGAGAGCGGAGAGGTAATGGGGGATTGCTCTAGACACATCAGGGTAGATCCAAATCTTGTGTCCCATATAAAGGATGAGAATCTCTAAAATATAAACAGAGAATATTATTCAAATCTTGATCAAAAGCACTGGACACCAGCAGTGTTACCTTGGAATTCTCTTCCGCCGTAGTATTTTCCAAAAATGCCATTAAATTTTCCATGCACAAACTCACCTGGGTTCTCAGAGAATTATCCAACTCTGAACAAGCTGAAGGTAAAAAAAAATATATATACGTATATATATCTTATTCAAAGGAGGAATTCAATCAGAGGTAAAATGAAGCACTTCAATTAAATAATTCTTAAAGACATCTCTGGGAACCATCCCTTGTGGTTTAGGAAAGTTAACAAGACGCAGATTTAAATGTCTATTGTAATTCTCCAACTGTTCAATCTTACGATGAATCAGTCTGAACTTGTATTAGTTTCAGATTAATACAAGATAGATAAGACAGATTCACCATATAAGATTAACTTCCTTAAGTACCTTAATTCTGTTGGAATGTAATTGTATTTTACATGCATTGCCTGTCACCTATTATTTCTCTGTGATTACTCTGTGACCTCTGATGTGAATTACTTAGAGAGGTCACACAGCTATGCAACTTCCTGTGGGGGTCAGATGCAGCACATGCAGCACATGGAGCACATGGAGCTCATGATCTCTCCTAACCTGAGAGGATCTATGGTGGTGTGAGCATCCATTACCATCTAAGCACATGGAAGGAGCTGATAATACAAATGTATAGTAATATGTATATATAAGCCTGTCTGATTATAATCTAACTACAAACTGTGAGTAAACAGATGTTTTGTTACTTCAACTTTAAAGTGACTCAGCAGTGAATTATTCAGGGGTGAATGAGAGAGAGATGAAGAAAGAAATTAACATTTCTAAAGCTGAAGCTGTGTTGTACTAAAATCTGCTAATTATTTACTACAAATAATCCAACAAAAGGTTATGGGCCCAGGGTCCAGGAATTGAAAAAAGAAGAGAAATATTACCAGGCAGAAAAAAAGGCCACATTTTTCTCTTAAGTTTTAAAGGAAAGATTCAGTCTGTCTCTCTCTCCCCCCACACAGCAGACAGAAGGCTAAGAAAATGGCTGAGGGAAGAAATTCACCATTTTTCTATTCTCTCAAGGTGCCTAAATTAACTGAGTTTAATTATCAGCAGTGGGAACTAAGATTCATATGTCTCCTTCGAGCAAAAGGATTAACTATATGCTTAGACCAAGACAGAACAGATGAAACTATGGCTGAATGGGACAATGCAAACTATTATGTGAAGTGCATGCTTTTGGAAGCTCTCTCAGAGAAACAAGCCATATTAGTGGAGGGAAAAGATACACCAAAGGACATTTTATATAAACTGAGAACTATGTATGCAACTACATATGCAAAGCAGCAACAATTTGGCTGGCAGAGTTGAATGAAACCAAATTAAGGGATAAAAGTAAATGTAATGATCACATTATGCATCTTATGTCTTCATTTCAAAAGTTAGAACTTTCTGGAATTCCCATGTGTGATGCATTGAAAAGAGCATTTCTTTTTACCTCACTATCAAAGAAGTTTGATGTTTTTAGGTCTGTAAATGAGGCCATTGAAGGGCAATCTTTTGAACAGACAACATCAAAACTAAGGCAGGAATGCATAATAAATGATTCTGAGGAGATGTGTTCTCAAAGCAAGTCAGAGAGAAATGAAACAAATTTCTTGGCAAAGAACAGAGGAAGGCGGAGCTATGGGAAAACTCCACCCAAGGGCAAGCTGATTTGCTACTCATGTGGAAAGGAGGGACATGTATCTAAATGGTGTAAGGAAACACAAAACACTCCCTCTAGCTCACCTAAGCCAATGGAACTAAAGAATTTTCAAACCAGGAAATGTATGAAGGACAAAGATAAACACAAGGGCTTTCTAATGACAGAAAAATCTTTGACTATGGTAAATAATAATTCAAATGAAAGTACTTGGATTTGGATTCGGGGAGCACATGCCATTTAACCAATTGTAAGAATTCTTTCAGGAAATGTGTCCAGAAGAAGGTATTCTTAAAACTGCAAACGCAGGGACTGCTAAGATCCAAGCAAAAGGTATTGGATTCTTAAAATGCAAAGTGTCTAATGAAGTTAAAGAAATTCCTGTAAGTGATGTCTTGTATATTCCCCAAGCAGTTTGCAATATGCTTAGTGTATCTACATTAGATAAGAAGGGATTTGTGATTCATTTTGAAAACAGTAAGTGCACAATCTCTAAAAATGATGAAGTGTATGCTGAAGCTTTTATGCATAATGATGTTTATAAACTGAGCATTTCAGGTGAAGCCTCACATATGGCGCAAGTAAGGAAGAATGATGGTAAATGTAGTCCGGAAATCTGGCACCGCCGCCTGGGACATCGTGATTCTAAGGTGATCCAGGATCTTTACAGTAAGCAACTAGCCACTGGCATTCAGATAAGTGCAGATGCTGGCAAAATTGAGAAATGCATAGACTGTGTTACTCAAAAAGGTGTGAGACCCTCATTTCCTGCATACACAGGAAATAGGAGTAATAAAGTGCTGGACTTAATACACAGTGACTTATGTGGACCGTTTAATATCCCATCATTGGGAAATAACAGATTTGTGCTAATATTCTTGGATGATTTCTCTAGATATTGTGTGGCCTATTTGCTGAAAGAAAAAAGTCAAGTCACAGACATGCTGAAGAAATACGTAGCCATGGTGAGCAACAAATTTGAAAGAAAAACCAAAGGTTCTTCAGACCGACAATGGTGGTGAGTTCATTTCACAAAGCATGCGCACATTTCTAGAACAAGAAGGCATTCAACATATCACAACAGTAGCTTATACACCAGAGCAAAATTCTGTTGCAGAGAGAAAATTTAGGTCACTTGTGGAAATGACCAGATGTATGCTGTCAGATAGCAATCTCCCTAAAAGACTATGGGGGGAAGCCATTCTCACAGCAGTGTACCTACAAAACAGAATGCCAACTAAAGGCGCTGAGCGCACACCACATGAGACATGGCATGGTAGGAAGCCAAACCTGTCACACATAAGAACATTTGGAAGTACAGCATATGCTCATGTACCAAAGCAAAGAAGGCATAAGCTGGATTCCACAACAGAAAGGGGCATTTTAGTTGGCTATGCTCCAGGACACAAAGGATATAGAATTTTGAATCTGAAAACTGGCATTGTTGGCATAAGACATGTTACATATTTTGATGAAAACAAAAGGGTTGATAAAGGCTGGATTATCCCAGATGAGCCTTATCATCCAGAATATGAAACTAGAACCATAATAGACATGCCAGTGTATATAAATGCCATACCAAGGCAGATGTCTGAAAGCAACTCACCTGTATCTAACGAGGAACAGGCAGAGGAAGCAGACACAGAAAGGATCATTGAAGAAGACAGTACAGTTGGAGAAGGGGAATCAATTGGAGAAGGACTCTCAGATTTAGAGGATGCGGAAAGGTCAGACCAACCTGTTGTCAGACGCTCATCAGGGAAACAAAGGTCTTCCACCCCCAAGACTGTCTTACCTAACAAAGTCAGCAGAAGCTCAAGAGCCCTTAACATGGGATGAGATTGAGAAAATGCCAGCAGAAGAAGCTGCTGAATGGCATAAAGCTGCACAAGAAGAAATTGATGCATTGGATAAAATAATACTTGGATTCTTACAAAATTACCTCCTGGCAAGAAAGCTATAGGATGCAAATGGGTATTCAAGTTAAAAAGGAATGCACAAGGAAAAGTGGAAAGGTATAAAGCCAGATTAGTGGCAAAGGGATATCTTCAAAAATATGGAGAAGATTTTGATGAAGTGTTTGCACCTGTAGTGAAACACACGACAATCAGAACACTTCTGAGCATTGCAGTCTCAAAAGGCATGCAAGTCAACCACATTGATGTGAAAACAGCGTTTCTTCACGGAGATATAACTGAAGACTTGTACATGGAACAGCCAACAGGTTTCATAAATACAAAACAAAGACAGCTAGTGTGTAAATTAAACAAAGGTCTTTATGGATTAAAGCAAAGTGCAAAATGTTGGAATGATAAATTGCATGAAATATTGACAAATTTAGGATTTAAGCAAGGTGAAGCAGATAAATGCTTGTACACTAGGTGCACAAATGGACAATATGCATACATTTTAGCTTTTGTTGATGATCTGCTCATTGCAAGCAAAAGTGAGCAAGAGTACAAGGACATTGTAAAGTGTTTAAACCAGAATGTTGAGATAAAAGAACTTGGTAATGTGTCATACTATCTTGGTATAGAAATTGAGAAACAAAATGATGGTTCTTATCTTCTAAGCCAGAAGCAGAAAATAAATGAGCTTATTGAAAGTTTAGGTATGCAAGATGCCCAAGTTGTAAGCACTCCCATGATCACTGATTTTCTGAAGGATGAAACAGTAAGAGAACCTTTACCAGATAACATCCAATATAGATCAGCCATAGGTAAGCTTTTATATCTAGCTACCACATACAGGGCTGATATAGCAAATGCAGTAGGAATTTTGAGCAGAAGGGTCAGCTCACCTACCAAATCAGATTGGACTGCAGTTAAAAGGATGGTAAGGTATTTAAAGGGTACCATTGATTGTAAATTAAAGATTTCAGCCAATAGTAATCCAAAACTAATATGTTACTGTGATTCAGATTGGGCAGGGGATCATTCTGATTATAAATCCACAAGTGGATATGTGTTTATGTATGGAAATGTACAAATTTCATGGGCCAGTCATAAACAAAGTATTGTGAGTTTGTCTTCTACAGAAGCTGAATACGTGGCCGTATCGGAAGCGTGCAGAGAACTGATGTGGATTGAAAAACTTTGCTGGATTTCGGAATAGCTGAAAAGAGACCAATCCAGATAATGGAAGATAATCAGAGCTGCATCCGACTGTCACAGAATGACAAGGTTCAGTCCACGCACCAAGCACATCGCAACGAAATACCACAACGTGCGAGAGTTGGTGAAAGAAGGGGTCATCAGTCTACACTATTGTCACACCAGTGAGATGACAGCTGACATCATGACCAAACCGTTACCCAGAGAACATTTTGTGAATCTGCGTATAAAGCTTGGACTTTGTATGAATAAATAATTGCATGACAGTTATGCATGAGAAGGGGTTTGTTGGAATGTAATTGTATTTTACATGCATTGCCTGTCACCTATTATTTCTCTGTGATTACTCTGTGACCTCTGATGTGAATTACTTAGAGAGGTCACACAGCTATGCAACTTCCTGTGGGGGTCAGATGCAGCACATGCAGCACATGGAGCACATGGAGCTCATGATCTCTCCTAACCTGAGAGGATCTATGGTGGTGTGAGCATCCATTACCATCTAAGCACATGGAAGGAGCTGATAATACAAATGTATAGTAATATGTATATATAAGCCTGTCTGATTATAATCTAACTACAAACTGTGAGTAAACAGATGTTTTGTTACTTCAACTTTAAAGTGACTCAGCAGTGAATTATTCAGGGGTGAATGAGAGAGAGATGAAGAAAGAAATTAACATTTCTAAAGCTGAAGCTGTGTGTACTAAAATCTGCTAATTATTTACTACAAATAATCCAACAAATTCCACCCTCCACACTGAAGTTTAAAGGAACCAGCAGCAATATTTTCAACCCTGGATATTTATTTATGGGTGGCAGAGCTGGTGGTTGGGAGGTGGGGCTAATGCTGGGCAGACTTATATGGTCTGTGCCAGAGCTGGTGGTGGGAGGCGGGGCTGGTGGTTGGGAGGCGGGGATAGTGCTAGGCAGACTTATACGGTCTGTGCCAGAGCCGGTGGTGGGAGGCGGGGATAGTACTGGGCGGACTTATACTGTACGATCTGTGCCCTGAAAAAGACAGGTACAAATCAAGGTAAGAGGTATACACAGAAACTAGCACATATGAGTTTATCCATGACCACCTACCATTCAGAAAAGCACTAAAAACCCATCTATTCAAACAAGCCTACCCGAAAGACCCAGATTAATCTCATGAACCCATCTACCTTACATATACAGAAGAGGAAACGACATTGACCCAGAATCTATCTCCCACCTTACCCTCCTCTCTCTATCACCTGTCTCTCCCTACCTTTCCATCCATTTACTACCCATCCATCCTTCTATTATGTTATACTTAATTTCCTACTTTACATAACAAAATTCTGTGTTACCTATTACTATGTAAGCCGCATTGAGCCTGCTTTTAGTGAGAAAGTGCGGGATACAAATATAATAAATAAATAAATAAATTTATCTTGTTGAGCAGACTGGATGGACCGTGCAGGTCTTTTTCTGCCGTCATCTACTATGTTACTATGTTTTGCTTTTTTAAGGAATTCACTTACAGCAGTGTGCAGCAAGAATAAGTCAAACATAACCAATAGACAAACAACAATACAAAGTATGGCAATAGTACACTACATTACAATGTCAACACAATATGCAATAAAACATTTTAATAGACAGCACAGGGTGTAAGCAAAGATCAAACATATAGATAGATAGATAAGATAGAGTAACAGGCACAAGAAAATAAGGTACTCATTTAAGGAAAGCACCCAAATGAGGACAGAAAGGTGTTTCAATATTATCTTAGCTAGGGAAGGAGTGGATATACATGTCCTGCTATAGTATGTGCCAAGGAAGCTAAACTGAGAAAAGGAGATGGCATGAAGTCAAAAAGTTGAAGCTGTCTCCTCCCCCATGCAGCCACCATCTTTGTACACCCAAAACAAAGCAAACAAATTTATCAGCAGCTGCATCCACGTTGTCATTGTTTATTGTTGGTAGCATTTCATAAAGGGACCCTTTCACAAAACAGCACTACGAAGTGGCCTTAGCTTACCCTTTCACAGGTCTTTCCCGTGCACTAAGCCCATTTTTAGTGAAGACTGGAGGGTGGCCAATGTGACGCCGATTTTTTAAAAGAGTTCCAGGATTGATCTGGGAAATCACAGACCTGTAAGCCTGACTTCGGCACCAGGCAAACTAGTGGAAACTATTAAAAAGAATAAAATTATGGAACACATAGACAAACATGATTTTAATGGGACACAAGCAGCATGGATTCAGCCAGGGAAAGTCTTGCCTCACCAATTTGCTTAATTTCTTTGAAGGCGTGAATAAACTTATGGATAAAGGTGAGCTGGTTGATGTAGTGTATCTAGATTTTTCAGAATGCTTTTGACAACGTTCCTCATGACAGACTCCTGAGAAAATTAAAAAGTCATGGGATAGGAGGCAATGCCCTTCTGTGGATTAAGAATTGGTCATTGGAAAACAGAGGGTAGGGTTAACCGGCCATTTCTCTCAATGGAGGAGGGTGAATAGTGGAGTGCCTCAGGGATCTTTACTGGGACCAGTGCTATTTAACGTGATATTTATAGAGGATCTGGAAAACGGAATGACGAGTGAGGTGATTAAATTTGTGGATGACACGAAGCTATTCAAAGTTGTCAAAACATATGCGGATTGTGAAAAATTGCAGGAAGACAGGAAACGAAAACTAGGCATCCAAATGGCAGATGAAATTTAATGTGGACAAATGCAAAATGATGCACTTCGGGACAAATAATCCGAATCCACTTTAGGAGTCAGCACTCAAGAAAAAACCTAGGTGTCATTGTAGATAATACGCTGAAATCTTTTGCCCAGTGTGTGGCGATAGCCAAAAAAGCAAACAGGATGCAAGGAATTATTAGGAGAGGGATACAAAATAAGACCAAAAATATTATAATGGCTCTGTATCACTCGATGATGCAAACTCACCTTGAGTTCAATTCTAATCATTGTATTCAGAAAAGATATAGTGGAATTAGAAAAGGTTCAAAGAAGACCGACCAAAATGATAAAGGGGATGGAACTCCTCTCGTACGAGGAAAGGCTAAAGAGGTTAGGGTTCTTCGGCTTGGAAAAGAGACGGCCGAGGGGAAAATCCTGAATGGTGTGGAGCGGGTAGAGGTGGATCGAATTTTCACTCATTCAAAAAGCACAAAGACCAGGGGACACTCAATAAAGTTAAATGGAAATACTTTTAAAACAAATAGGAGGAAATATTTTTTCACTCAAAGAATAGTTAAGCTCTGGAACTTGTTTCCGGAGGATGTGGTAACAGTGGTTAGCATATCTGGGTTTAATAAAGGTTTGGAGGAGTTCCTGGAGGAAAAGTCCATAGTCTGTTATTGAGATGGGCATGGGGGAAGCCACTGCTTGGTAGCATGGAATGTTGCTACTAATTGGGTTTCTGTCAGGTACTTGTGACCTGGATTGGCCACTGCTGGAAGCAGGATATTGGGCTGGATGGACCATTGGCTATTCGTATGCTCTTATATTGCACAATAAAGCTGGTTAACTCAGTGGCGTTCCGTGGTTGCCTGACACCCAGGGCGGATCGCCACTGCGCACACCCCCCCGGGTGCAGGGCAACACGGCGCCCCCCCCCCGACACAGTCCCCACTTGCCTTCCAAGTTCTAGCTCCGTCTACCCCAGCGTGGCACCTCGCATCTGCAGTGCTGCTGTAAAAAGAAGAAAATCGTCTCGTCGTCGGCCCTTCCCTCACTGTGTCCCGCCCTCGAGGAAATAGGAAGTTATGTCAGAGGGCGGGACACAGAGGGAAGGGCTGACAAGGAGGTGATTTTCTTCTTTTTACAGCAGCGCTGCAGATGCGAGGCACCACACTGGGGTGGACGGAGCTGGAACCTGGTTGGCAGGTAGGGACTGCGTCGGGGGGGAGGCGGTGCCACACTGGGGGTGGACGGAGCTGGAACCTGGTTGGCAGGTGGGGACTGCGTCGGGGGGGGCGGTTCCATGTCAAGGGGGGGTGGATGGACGGAGCGGAGCACCTCCCCACCCGTTGACACCCGGGGCGGACCGCCCCCCCCCCCACCCTTGCTACGCCACTGGGTTAGCTGCTATGTGCTAAGCGCTAAATATTCAGCGGAGATAACGGCTATCTCACACTGAATATTAGTGCTTAGCTGGCTAAGTGCTATTTAATCGGTCAGGAGCTGTTACTGGTCGGTTAAATAGCAGTAAATATCGGCCGGATTGTCTCTATCTGTTTGCTGAAGACATTTTATGCATTTGTATGCATGCTTATCTCAACAGATGGCTAACTAATTCTTCTGATTCTGGAAGAATTATCCAGTTCCGTTCTGCTTTTTTTTTTTTTAACACTTGCTGAGCTGATGCAGCACATTTAGTCTCTCTTCTCATAACAAAGGTTCTAGGCAAACATTGAGTGTTTACTTATATGGCATCAATACTTTACTTCTAGAAAATATCATGCAACTTATTCTCAGCAGGGACCGCACAGAGGTGGGAAAAAACAATACCAACAGCCTGAGAAATGAAACGCAACAATGGTCTCAATTTTCAGGGGCAGCAGTGGTGTCTATATTAATGTAAACACTGACACTGGCATTTATTCAGTGGCATAAGCTCTAGTGTACCTAGGGCGGGGCAGTGAGGGTGGTCCACCCTGGGTGCTGGCAGCGAAGGGGTGCACAGAGCAGGCACGCGCCATCGGCTCTGCCGGCCCCCTGGAACAGGAAGTTGACATCTGAGGGGACAGGGAGCTCTGCCCAGGAGAGAGGTGCTGTTTGTGAGAAGTTAGGGGGGGTAGTGTAAAGGGATGTGTAGGATTGGGGGGTGGGTATGTTTCGGGGATAAAAACAAAATTCATTGATGGTGTTGATGTTATGCCAAAATGATAAAGGGGATGGAACTCCTCCCGTATGAGGAAAGGCCAAAGAGGTTAGGGCTCTTCAGCTTGGAAAAGAGAAGGCTGAGGAGGGATATGATTGAGGTCTATAAGATCCTGAGTCCAGCAGCCACTATATTGGTGTGCCCAAAACAAACCCCTAGAAAATGTAATCTGATCTAAAATGACACTTTTAAGCCGCTTATTCCTTATAAAGGTCTGAAGCAGCTTACTATCTGAAAAGCCCTAATACAACAATTATAATAAAAACCATCATCACCTAAGGCACTTCAATAAAAATATAGTACAACAAGATAAAACGAACGGAGTGTGGAATTGGCAGTTGAGGAGAAAGGTAAAGATAACAGGAGTGGAGGAGTGGCCTAGTGGTTAGGGTGATGGACTTTGGTCCTGGGAAACTGAGGAACTGAGTTGGATTCCCACTTCAGGCACAGGCAGCTCCTTGTGACTCTGGGCAAGTCACTTAACCCTCCATTGCCCCATGGAAGCCGCATTGAGCCTGCCATGAGTGGGAAAGTGCAGGGTACAAATGTAACAAAAATAAAATAGATACTATTGGAGATTCTACACGGAATGTTGCTACTATTGGAGATTCTACATGGAATGCTGCTACTATTGGAGATTCTACATGGAATGTTGCTATTCCACTAGCAACATTCCATGTAGAAGCCTGCGTGGCCACATTGGTGATCTGCAAGGGCCGACTTCTACATGGAATGTTGCTAGTGGAATCTCAAATAGTAGCAACAGTGGAGGAGTGGCCTAGTGGTTAGGGTGGTGGACTCTGGTCCTGGGGAACTGAGTTCGATTCCCAATTCAGGCACAGGCAGCTCCTTGTGACTCTGGGCAAGTCACTTAACCCTCCATTGCCCCATGTAAGCCGCATTGAGCCTGCCATGAGTGGGAAAGCGCAGGGTACAAATGTAACAAAAATAAAATAGATACTATTGGAGATTCTACACGGAATGTTGCTACTATTGGAGATTCTACATGGAATGTTGCTATTCCACTAGCAACATTCCATGTAGAAGGCTGCGCAGGCTTCTGTTTCGCAGAAGCCTGCGCGGCCACACTGGTGATCTGTGCAAGGGCCAACTTCTACATGGAATGTTGCTAGTGGAATAGCAACATTCCATGTAGAATCTCAAATAGTAGCAACAGTGGAGGAGTGGCCTAGTGGTTAGGGTGGTGGACTTTGGTCCTGGGGAACTGAGGAACTGAGTTCGGTTCCCACTTCAGGCACAGGCAGCTCCTTGTGACTCTGGGCAAGTCACTTAACCCTCCATTACCTGCCACATTGAGCCTGCCATGAGTGGGAAAGCGCAGGGTACAAATGTAACAAAAATAAATAAAAAATAAGAGAGATTTACCCAATGAACAGAGTTCTGGGGGAGGAGTGTAGGGAGAGATAAGAGCGGAGAGGTACTGAGGAACTGCAGAATGAATGCACTTGGAAGTCAATAAGCAGAGCATATTTCTATTCGTCCGTTTAGAGAACTGCCCTGAAAATTTGAATTTTGGCTCCTCGTGCCTACTACACTGGAATTCCCGTTTACTCGCTCGCCCTTCTGCTTCCTTATCAGCCTATGTGGACCCTGTGCTCCTCTCGAGCCAACTTTCCGACAATTCCTTCTCACAAACCACTGTGGCAAGATGTCTCATGCAATACCGCTTTGGCTAGTGTTGCGCCTTCAATCTGGAATTCTCTGCCTACGGAACTTTTGACAGGAAGCGCCTTATTTGAAATTTAAAATGAAACGTGGTTGTTTAAACAAGCTTTTGACCTGAACTGAGGTACGTTTTTAACCTGAATAGTTACTTTATGGGCAGTGTCAGTACGGGAGCGTCCCCTACACCTTACGTGTTTCAATATTTATTTTATTTATTTATTTATTTGTTGCATTTGTACCCCCACATTTTCCCGCCTATTTGCAGGCTCAATGTGGCTTACATAGTACCGTCAAAGGCGTTTGCCCAGTTGGTTAATAACATTAGTTTCCTGGATATATTATCGTTGTACAATTTCTTTCCCTTCCTGTTGTGTCTGTTGTAAGAGGTTTATGTTTTTAATTTGTTACTTTGTTATATTCATTAACATAACTCTGTTTTCTACACTACTTTTTTTTTATTGATGTTTGAAAAGCGGTATAATGAAGCACAATAAATAAATGCATTCAGCCTGAAGATGTCCTAGGGAACAGCAGCAGGTGGGAACAGATGGCATATGCGCAGTGAGCTTACCCAAAGACCTCTAGATAGCTGCTGGGGTAGTTCTTCCTATGTCAAGCTCCATCAGTGACATCAGCCTATATGTGAGGCATTAGCAGTCCTGTTTCTCCTTGGAGAAATATGTAGAACTAGTAAAAAAAAGGCCCGTTTCTGACACAAATGAAACGGGCGCTAGCAAGGTTTTCCTCGGAGTGGGTATGTTTGAGAGAGTGTGTGTGTGAGAGTGACTGTGTGTGAGAGAGAGAGAGTGAATGAGCGAGTGTGTGTGTGTGTGAGAGAGAGAGAGTGAGTCTGGGTGCGAGTGTGTCTGTGAGAGAGAGAGAGTGTGTGTTTCACACAGATACAGTGTGTGCGAGAGAGATAGACTCTCTGTGAGGCTCAGTGTATGAGACCAAGAGAGTGTGTGAGTGACTGTGTGATACATAGAGAGTGAATGTGATACAGTGTGAGACAGAGTGTGTGAGAGTGAGAGAGAGAGAAAGACATTGACTGTGAGAGAGAGAGAGAGAGTGTGTGTGAGAGAGAGTGTGTGTGAGAGACAGAGAGTGAATGAGCGAGTGTGTGTGTGTGTGAGAGAGAGAGAGAGTGAGTCTGGGTGCGAGTGTGTCTGTGAGAGAGAGAGAGTGTGTGTGAGAATGAGAGTGTGTACAAGTGCGTATGTGAGACACAGTGTGAGAGGGAGAGTGTGTGTTTCACACAGATACAGTGTGTGCGAGAGAGATAGACTCTCTGTGAGGCTCAGTGTATGAGACCAAGAGAGTGTGTGAGTGACTGTGTGATACATAGAGAGTGAATGTGATACAGTGTGAGACACAGAGTGTGTGAGAGACAGTGTGTGAGAGTGAGAGAGAGAGAAAGACATTGACTGTGAGAGAGAGAGTATGTGTGAGAGAGAGTGTGTGTGTGTGTGACAGACATACCTCCCCCCCCTCTCTGGTGTCAGGCCCCCCTTCCTCCCTCTCTCTGGTGTCAGGCCCCCCTCTCTCTCTCTCTGGTGTCTGAGCGTTACTGTGCAGGACACTGAGCTCTGGCTGTGCTTCAAGGAACTGACCAATCCTATTTAATAGAATGCACCTCCAACATTCTGAAGCCGAGAAACCTCGTGTGGTTGGTCACTTCTGCTTGTGACGAACCCAGAAGTACGTGATGTCAATTCAGGAGATGGATACAGAGAGCAGGAATGCCTCAGCCATGCAGTCAGCTTCAGAATGTTGGAGGTGCCTTTTATTATATAGGATGATGTCCAGACGATGGAGGTTTAATTGACAGGGGATGGCGGGAGCATGCTTGGCCCATTATCTGGCCTGAAACCAGCAGGTGGAACTTGCTGCCATATTGAGTCACCCAAAACAATAGCAAATGCCTATTAGAAATAAGATCTACCTATGCGTGGCTTGGCATGGACCAAGAATTTGCTTTGTTTTGAGTGTATCAAGATGGCGGCTACGGCTTCAGGGTTGTCACGTGATGCCGTCTCCTGTCAATTAAACCTCCTTGGTCCTGAGTCTAGGACGGAGTCAGTTTTCTATGACACTGCTTGCTAAACATAAAGAAATAGAGCTTCTATGGCAGATCCACGGCTCATTCACAGAGGTCTATATCTTGTTTTTATGTCTAGCGTTTGACATGTGTATCACAAAGTAAATTAGAAACCAGCTTTCAAACTGAAATGTAGCATATTGAATTACAAATGGAATAACAGAAATTTCGTTTGAATTTAGTCCCTATCAAAACAACCTTTTAATTAAATTTAATGTTTGTTTTTCTACAATTACCAAGCCCTCCCCCCCCCTCCCCAACAGACACACTAACAGCTGTGCATAGTACATCAAGCTGTGGAAGGGGCTGAGGACCAAAAGGGAATGTTTTCCTCCTTCTCTGTTTACTGTGAATGGAAATTCCCTAATGGAGTGAAGCAGAACATTCTCTCGATGGCCCCTGAAGCTCGTGCACCGAGGCCCAGATGCGCTAAACCCAACAAGCCAGCAACGTGGTTTTTACACCAGTTCTAGCCAGTTTAGCAAGCAAGTAGTAAAACGAGACATGCACAAAAGGGTTTTCCGAGCTATTTTCCTGTCACGGTAGCAGCTAACGAAAACGGAATGCAAAGCTATTATAATGAGCTAATTACTATTATAATGTGCATGCAAGGCGATGCACAGCCGTTTTCCAACCCGGTGCACAGAAGCGGTCCCCACCTTTACGTGGAAAATCTAACGGGAGGTCTGCAGCTCTCGGTAATGCCTGGCTGCTGCAAAGAAGCTGATCTGCTGGTTCTTGCTCCTCCTGATGCCCAGCAGCTTTTGAAAGAGCACTTAATTTTTCTTTTAGGCAAAGGATGTCTTGGCTGTGGCTCCCTTATTCCACCGACTGTACAAGGATCTTGATAGGAGTGGAACAGTGCACATTTCCATGGACTTTCCACAATGCGCAGTTTGCATTTATAGTGGATCTTCATTAGACTTCATAATTAATCAAAGCAAGGAAGCATTAGTACAGAAGCACCTGAGTGGACTGATTGGGGCACATTTACATGCCAAGCGTGTATATAAGTCCTGTCTAAGGAACCGACATGGGGCCAGTAAACCCAGTGGATCAGTCAGGATGACTTTCTGGATTATACCTGCTCATTCTCCTGTCTGCGCTAGGTTTCCCGGGTTTATAAAAGCTTCTCTGCATGCCATCTCTGCTCAGCAACCAAACACTGTAAAAGAATCCTTTTGTGAATCTGAAGAGGGCTTTATTTTTGAAAAGGCACCCTATACATTTTGCAAAGAAGAGGTCCCAGAGCAATTAAGGCAATGGTACCAGCAATAAAATGAGGATAAGCAATTATTTACTCAGGTTCAGAATCCCAGTCCTGGAAATCGCTGTAGCTTCTGTTATCTCCTTTCAGCCCTCCCCCAAAAGAAAACGAAAAAAAAACGGCTGCCTGCTCTCCTACACGCAGCTACATTGCCTACATGCAATGGGGTAACCCAGCAGAGGTGTAGCCAGACTCAGTCTTTTGGATGGGTCCAGAGGTAACTAGGATGGGCCCTTCCCCCCTCCCCCCCCAAAAAATATCTTCCCAGAGATATTTTTTAAAACACAGATTTTTTCACCTAACCCGCATCTCCCCTCTTCTTCTCCATGGCGTCTCGGCATCTGTTTCTTTCTCTGAACCCCGTCCTTCCCCGGTGTACCACGCAGGCATTCTTGGCGCCTGCAGCGATTCATTCTCACTGCTTGCACTAGCCCTGCAGGCTTCCACCTGCCACGTGCCCATGTCCCGCCCTTACTGACATCATTGCCTGTTTCCTGTCTGATGGGACGCGGCAGATGGGAGCCTGCAGCGCTGGCGCAAGCAGCGAGAATGAATCGCTGCAGGCGCCAAGGATGCCTGTGTGGTACAGCGGGGAAGGGTGGGGTTCAGAGACAGAAGCGCAGATGTTGGGATGCTGCAAAGGAATGAGGGGAGAGAGCAGTGTGGTACTGCCGCTGGGTGGGCCTGAGTCACGAATGGCCCACCTATAGCCACTGTAACCCAGGACTGGATCAATGCTGTCAGAGAAATCTGAATCCAGTTAGCAAGCTTACAGTAGAGATGGTGTTTTCTATCTTTAATTTGACCCCATTGTGCTACAACAGAGACATGTGACCCCTTCTTTGCATATTACTACTACTACTACTTATCATTTCTATAGCGCTACTAGACGTACGCAGCGCTGTACACTTGAGCATACTACTACTACTACTACTATTTAGCATTTTCTATAGCGCTACAAGGCATACGCAGCATAAAGAGACAGTCCCTGCTCGACAGAGCTTACAATCTAATTAGGACAGACAAACAGGACAAATAAGAGATAAGGACAAAGAGTAGCAAGATTCCAGAATTCCAAATAGTAGCAATATTCTAGAATCCCAAAGAGTAGCAAAGATTCCGGAATCCCAAAGAGTAGTAAAGATTCCAGAATCCCAAAGACTACTACTACTAATCATTTCTATAGCGCTACTAGACATACGCAGCGCTGTACACTTGTCCTTTAGATTGTAAGCTCTTTGAGCAGGGATTGTCTTTCTATGTTAAATTGTACAGCGCTGCGTAACCCTAGCAGCGCTTTAGAAATGTCAAGTAGTAGTAACATGAAGAGACAGTCCCTGCTCGACAGAGCTTACAATCTAATTAGGACAGACAAATGGGACAAACAAGAGATAAGGACAAAGAGTGGCAAGGTTCCGGAATCCCAAAGAGTAGCAAGATTCCGAAATCCCAAAGAGTAGCAAGATTCCGAAATCCCAAAGACTACTACTACTACTTATCATTTCTATAGCGCTACTAAACGTACGCAGCACTACACTGGAACATGAAGAGACAGTTCCTGCTCAACAGAGCTTACAATCTAATTAGGACAGACAAACGGGACAAACAAGAGATAAGGGAATATTAAAGTGAGGATGATAAAATAAGGGTTCTATAAGAGTCTATATAAGAGTCTAAAAGTGATACATTATTCTGTTGGCCCAAAAAGAGATATCAAGAGCATCATATTCCTCTCCGCCCTAGGGCCATCATTGTAACAGCACATTGCAATCCACTGAGGAAAAATCCTGGAATGAATTCCTCCACAAATTTTTATTTTTCTTTGCCTTTAAGCAGTGCCTGAGGCCAAAGCACAGGGATTGATTTAATTGAAACCAAGGCAGAGGAGCATAACTAACCTCAAGCAGTGTGTAATTAGGCTGAAAAACTTTCACACACATAACTGTCCCCTGGGAGACGGGACAGGCAGAACCTGGATTTTAAATGTGGCCTTTAAAGAGACTGGAAGCCTCCGGGATGCCTGCTGTCACTGGTAGTCTTTGGTGTAGTTTGGTGGCATTTGGAGAGAGAAGGCCGCACTTTCAAGCAGGTGTTCGGAACACTGATGGAGCCATCCAGGAGGTGGAAGGAACAAGAAATGGTATCTGCCAGCCTACTTCACGGCTTCCTGGTCTTGGCGATACGGTTTCCTCTTACTCTAACTGGGGCTCAGCTTACATGATGACCTTTGACCAAGGACAGTTGACCTTAGAGCAGTTTCTCAGTTTCTTCTGCCCCTCACCCACCAAAATAAAAGAATTGTGCTTGCAGACGACATTCTTATTGTTCACTATGCCTGATCTTAGTCTTCTTCAAAGTTGCGTCGATGTGGTGTCCAAATGGTTAAGAGATCATCACCTGGTCCTAAATCCACAAAAAACCCATCACATGCTGCATCACAGGGGGTGCTTCTATCCCCTCCCCCCCCCCCCCCCCCCCCCCATCACACCAATATTTTTTGGCTTCCCTGTTTTACCAGTGGATGCTTTAAATATCCGGAAGCCATATTAGACTCAAAATTAACCTTCTCTATGCAGATATCTTTGGTCCTCAAATCAAGTTTCATTGCCCTACGCAAGCTGCGGTCAATCCGTAGTTATCTGGATCAAAATGCTTTACATATCCTGAACCACACCATAATCGTCTCTCGTCTGATTTACTGTAACGTAGTCTATGATGGCGTTCCAAAATTTGAACTTAATTGCAAACACTTCAGAGTATTGACGCCTGGTTAATCTGTCACGCTAAACGTAAGGATTTTGTTTCTCTCTTGCTCTTCAAACTACATTGGTTACCTATAGAACAAAGGTAATCAATAGAAATAAAATAAATAAAACAGAGAAAATAAAATAAGATGATACCTTTTTTATTGGACGTAACTTAATACATTTCTTGATTAGCTTTCGAAGGTTGCCCTTCTTCCTCAGATCGGAAATAAGCAAATGTGCTAGCTGACAGTGTATATAAGTGAAAACATTCAAGCATTACTATGACAGTAAAATAGATACCATTGGAGATTCTACATGGAATGTTGCTACTATTGGACATTCTACATGGAATGTTGCTGCTATTGGAGGTTCTACATGGAGTGTTGCTATTCCACTAGCAACATTCCATGTAGAAGGCTGCGCAGGCTTCTGTTTCTGTGAGTCTGACGTCCTGCAGGACGTCAGACTCACAGAAGCAGAAGTCTGCGCGGCCACATTGGTGATCTACAAGGGCCGACTTCTACATGGAATGTTGCTAGTGGAATAGCAACATTCCATGTAGAATCTATAGAAATCAAACCAAATAAAACATGGAAAAGAAAATAAGATGATACCTTTTTTATTGGACATAACTTAATACATTTCTTGATTAGCTTTCGAAGGTTGCCCTTCTTCGTCAGATCGGAAATAAGCAAATGTTGATAAATAACAGTATATATAAGTGAAACATGGAAGCATTCTAATGACAGTCTCACAGGAAGAGGGTGGGGTAAGTTGAGAAACAGGGAGAGCCAGATGGATGAAGACAGGGAGATATGCATGGTGATAAGAGGGTAGCAAAGCAGTAGAATTTTATGGCTTATAATGGGCTAGAAAACCCAGATCTTTGTTAAGTCCTGTCCGGTGGGTGTCAAAATATTTAATCATTCTGACTTCAAAGGTCTTACATTCCTGGATTGTCTTAAAGTTTCCTTTTAGTATTCTCACCATAAAATCATTGATACAGTGTTCTGGTTTTGTAAAGTGCTGCCCCACAGAGGTGACATCCTGGTTGGCACTGGCATTTTTCATATGATGTCTGTGTAAATTGAATCTCTTCTTTAGCATCCGGCTTGTTTCTCCGACATAGCACCCTTCGTCACACTTTTTACATTGAATGATATATAACCGCATTGGAAGATGAGCATGTGAAGGATTCCTTTATGTTGAATATTTTTGCATATGTCCCTGTCCCTTGTCCAGAGAACAAAACAACAATAACACAACCCAAATACATTTCTTTATTTGTTACATTTGTATCCCACATTTTCCCACCTATTTGCAGGCTCAATGTGGCTTACATTATGCTGTAATGGCGATCGTCAATTCCGGTATAAACAGTTACAGTACACAGTGATGTTATGGTAGAATAAGGTGGAAAGGAACCAGTATCAAGTAATCAGTCACCACATCAAGGTAAGATGCTCCAAAAGAAACCTTTATTATGACCCAACACGGTTCGTGTTTCGGCTAAAAAGCCTTCCTCAGGGGTGTACAAAATTTGACAAGCGTCTTGTGTAGCGTGCTGTCTTGTGTTTGTACTGACAGCACGCTACACAAGACGCTTGTCAAGTTTTGTAGACCCCTGAGGAAGGCTTTTTAGCCGAAACACGGACCGTGTTGGGTCATAATAAAGGTTTCTTTTGGAGTATCTTACCTTGATGTGGTGACTGATTACTTGATACTGGTTCCTTTCCACCCAATTTCTGTTTGTGTTCCGTTTCTGTGGAAGGTGTGAACCCCATCTGGCTGTGTGTATGGTAGAATAAGGTTCATGTGGAACAAACATATTAGGGAATCGTATCAGTAATATATAAACCAAAAATATCAACAATATAATCCATTGATCTGCCCATCCAAAATTTATTTATTTATTTATGGGTTACTTATATCCCACATTTTCCCACTCATGCAGGCGCAATGTGGCTTACATAGAATTAAATAAAAGTACAAAGATAAAACTCAGGCAAGTGTACAAGAGGCAAATAGGGGAGGAGAATCTAACAGCGAGATCTAGGCAGGGTAAGGGACAAGGGGAGCATCAATCAACAGAGTAAGTTGGACAGTAAGTCTTAGCAAAGAGAAATGTCTTTAAAAACTTCTTGAAAAGGGCATGGTCCACTGGAGTTTTAAGGTGACGAGGCAGTGCGTTCCAGAGTTTGGGACTCCAATAGCGGAAGGACGAGACAAGATCTGCTTGTACTTGACACCCCTTACAATTCGGAAAGTGGAGGTGGAGATAGGACGGAGCAGCAGGATTGGCATTTCTTGGCGGAAGGTCGATCAAGGGGAGCATGTAATCCGGGGCAGCACCATAGATGATTTTAAGTGTTAGGGAGCAGATCTTAAAAGCAATGCGCACCTGTACCGGCAGCCAATGAAGTTGAAAGCGCAGGGGTTCAGCAGGTGCTAATCTTTACAAAAAAAAAAAGCACTTGAGTGTGATTTGCTTTTGGTGCCGACCTTATAACTGCTTTCAAATATTGACCTGAGGTTTCTTTTTATGTGGTGGCTACCCTTTAGGACACCTCTTTTGAATTAAAAGAAGAAGGACCACATTTACATCTATTCTGAACACATGGCTGGTGGCCCAGGATCTTTCTGAATACTAAATACAGTAGTTGATCAGTCAGTGAAGTATTTCATGACATACAATTCAGAAACAAATGGAAGCTCCAAATAAAAGCCATGGGGGGGGACTTGGATCTCCAAGACGAAACAGATTGATCTCAAGGTTTTTGCCGTTTTTTGCTGAGCTTTCAAGCTGCCTTGCAAACTAAAATAAAACGCAAGCTGCCTTCAGTTTGGCTCTTGCAGAAACTGAACATGAATTCCAGTTAAACAATGCAGAGTTTTTAACAGGAGTTGTCTCCGGAGGACAATAGGACTTTTGATATAATGTAAATCCTTTTTGTTTCTTTAGGCTTACTTTGAAAACATTTCTTCCTTATGAGATTTCATAAGGCTCATTATTTATGTTTGAAATCAATAAAACCACAGCCCAGTCAAGATGTTGGATTTCCTTGGACAGCTGGGGGAAAAAAATGCTACTCAATCACAAATATAGAATCATTTCAAAATGGAAAGCAAACATAAACCCAAGTCCGCAAACATTGCGTGCGGACGCATTTCGGCTAAGACTCAATGCAGAAAAAACCCAGTGCCTAATACTCACCTCCCAACACAACAAGAAAGAATTCACCGCCATTAACACACCAACTCTAAACCTTCCTATTTCAGAAACCCTAAAAATTCTTGGAGTCACCATTGATCGACACCTAACACTAGAGAACCACGCGAAAAACACAACCAAGAAGATGTTCCACTCAATGTGGAAATTAAAAAGAATAAGACCTTTCTTCCCAAGGAGTGTTTTCCGCAACCTGGTACAATCAATGGTGCTCAGTCATCTAGACTATTGCAACGCACTATATGCCGGCTGCAAAGAACAAATAATCAAGAAACTCCAGACAGCCCAGAACACTGCAGCTAGACTCATATTTGGCAAACCAAAATTTGAAAGTGCCAAGCCCTTACGAGAAAAATTACACTGGCTCCCACTTAAGGAACGCATCACATTCAAAATATGCACACTAGTTCACAAAATCATCCATGGAGACGCACCAGCTTACATGTCAGACCTGATAGACCTGCCACCTAGGAATGCCAAAAGATCGTCCCGCACATTCCTTGATCTGCACTTCCCCAGCTGCAAAGGAATGAAATACAAAATAATGCATGCGTCAAACTTTACCTACCTGAGCACACAGTTATGGAACGCACTGCCGCGCAGCTTGACATCGATCTACGAAAGAACAAACTTCCGCGTATTACTGAAGACCCATCTCTTTAATAAAGCCTACCACAAAGATCAACCAATGTGAATATGCACAACTCGCCCATCTATATTCAGAACTGTTTCTTAATATCTGCTTGTATATTATAACTTTGTTTTAATTATCATCATGCTGACCAAGACTTTGCAATACTAAATGTTTATTTACTAACATTCCTCCACTACTCATGATGTATTGTAAGCCACTTTGAGCCTGCAAAGAGGTGGGACAAGGTGGGATACAAATGCAACAAATAATAAAGCTCACGTGCTCCCATCAATAGCACGAACTACCCCTTCCCTTCTCTGCTCAAGCTCTGAGGAGACGTGAAGACATTGCTCAGTTGTATACAGAGAGTGGCACATCCACTTCTCTCTCCTCTCATTACAAGGCCCAGCAAAAATGAAGATCCAGGCACATAACAACAGAAAAAATGAGGGGCATTGCCACTGTTTAATTTTACTGTCATCGGGCTCAGTTGAAAATAATCGATTGATCTCCCTGAAGACATTAATCAATGTTGCTAAAGTTGCATTCTGTGCACACTTTGCCCCACCCACTACTCTGTAGCAAAAGTGCTTAACTACGAAGGGCTTAATAGTCAGCCACTGGTGATCAGCGTTTTGCTGCCAGTGTCATCCCTGGAAATTAATGCCAGGCTCCAGATTTGAATTTCCAGGTATACAGAGCCAGTGAAAACATAGCTGGTTATGTTTGATATTCAGCTATATTTATTTAGATTTTGCTCACACCTTTTTCAGTAGTAGCTCAAAGTGAGTTACATTCAGGTACTCTGGATATTTCTCTGTCCCAGGAGGGCTCACAATCTAAGTTTGTACCTGAGGCAATGGAGGGTTAAGTGACTTGCCCAAGATCACAAGGAGCAGCAGTGGGATTTCAGCCAGCCACCTCTGGATTGCAAGACCGGTGCTCTAACCACTAGGCCACTCCTCCACCCCAAAGAATCTTGTTACTCTTTGGGGTTCTACATGGAATGTTGCTACACTTTGAAATTCTGCATGGAATCTTGTGTTATTCTTTAGAATTCTAGAATCTTTATTTCTTTATTTAGATTTTGCTCAGACCTTTTTCAGTAGTAGCTCAAGGTGAGTTACCTTCAGGTACTCTGGATATTTCTCTGTCCCAGGAGGGCTCACAATCTAAGTTTGTACCTGAGGCAATGGAGGGTTAAGTGACTTGCCCAGATTCACAAGGAGCTGTACCTGAAGTGGGAATCGAACTCAGTCTAACCACTAGGCCACTCCTCCACTCATTTGAGCTGGCCACCTCTGCATTGCCAGACCGGTGCTCTAACCACTAGGCCACTCCTCCACTAGCAACAGAATCTCAAAAAGTGGCAACATTCCATGTAGAATCTTCAATAGTAGCAACATTCCATATATTTATTTTATTTGGATTTTGCTCACACCTTAGTAACTCAAGGTGAGTTACATTCAGGTACACTGGATATTTCTCTGTCCCAGGAGGGCTCACCATCTAAGTTTGTACCTCAGGCAATGGAGGGTTAAGTGACTTGCCCAAGATCACAAGGAGCAGCAGTGGGATTTGAACGGGCCACCTCTGGATTGCAAGACCGGTGCTCTAACCACTAGGCCACTCCTCCACTGTAGGGAACTGTATAAAGATAGGTCTGCCTCTGTGTGATTACCTTGGCCAGTTAAGTGGTGAATATTGGAACTTAGGTGTCCTTTTTCTAAGGTGCACCGAAATATGCCTTGTGCTGGTGTAGATGCGTGTATTGGATGCGCACAGGTCCATTTTCAGCGCACCTGCAAAAAAGGCCCCCTTGATGTTTCGCCGGCTCCGCAACGGAAAGCAGTTGAACCCAGCCAAAATCGGCTTTCGATAATACCAATTTCACCGGGTTCAGGAGATTGCTGGTCATCTCCCGATTTGTGTCGGAAGATGGCCAGCGATCACTTTCGAAAATGAGCTGGTTACACTCTCCCAGGTATAATAGAGAGAATCGTAAGCCGCCCAACTGAGAGACCCTTAACTTCTGTTCTGTGTAGATGGGAAGAGAGAGTGGAGGAGACTGTAATTTTTAGCCACAGGCACCACAAATGATGGGTTTGTACCCACCTCAGGGGTCACCCTCAGCCCCAGAGCCCCACACTTGAAGGACCAACTACGTACACAAGCTTTCTGCTGCCATTCACATGAAATTCTGTTCCTTCTCCCACATTCCTGTCACCACTGTCCGTGTCCCATACTCACATCATCATCATGCATCCCCCCATCACTCTGATTGTTCTCTCATCTGAGTGAAAATGAGGGAGACTCTTCTCAGGCCTGTGTGGACAGCAAAACCCTTTGGAGCACAAGAAAGAATTTCTTGCTGAGAAGTCCTGGATGATCTGCTTTCGAAGGCTCATCGCTTTGCATCCTACTTTACAACTCAGCTGAATCAATAGAGTCAGCTCTGCTGGCATCCACCTCCTCTCTCTCCGCTCCCCTCCTCCTCCAAGCTGCCTCCGCAAGAAGAATCGACAACAATGAAGAGAGGAATGATGGGCAGAAAAAGGAGGTGGTATTATTAAAGTGCTGTTCAAAAGAAGACACATGGCAAACTAATTATACTCTTGGTAATGATGTCTTTTCCCCCCTGGTTTTGGCCTGTCTGAAGTAAAACAGCTTGATTGCTGCAATCCAGGAGAACATCTGACCATGTCACTCATGGAATGAGTTGCACAAATTTGTGAAAACCCTGAGGAAGAATCCTTGCTGCGTGATCAAAGGGAAATGCTGGACAGTAGTTGTGGGATTGAACAGTCAGGTAAAAGTGTTTGCATGTTAAGAATCTCTCCTCCACATGAACGATGTGCTAGTATAGTGCTGAACACTGATAAACCCCATGGAAATGACCCAGACTACAGAAGATGAAGATAAGCTTACAGAAGCCTAGGACTGGGTGCAGGATAAGGACTATGGGGAGTAACCCTCTTCTAAAAACCACTGTAATAAAGAGTCAATCATGAAGCCAATTGAAATAAATTGCACTTTTTTCATCAAAGCATGGGTCAGACCAATGGTCCATCTAGCTCAGTATCTTGTTTCCAACAGTGGCCAAGCCAGGTCAGAAGTACCTGGCAGAAACCCGAATCGTGGCAACATTCCATGTAGAACCCCAAAGAATAGCAAGATTCTGGAATCTTAAAGAGTGACAAGATTCCATGCAGAATCTCGAAGAGTAGCAACATTCCATGTAGAATCCCAAAGAACATCAAGATTCTGGAATCCTAAAGAGTGACAAGATTCCATGGAGAATCTCAGCGTAGCAACATTCCACGCTACCAATCCCAGGGCAATCACCCGAAGTCTCTATTATTTTATGAAGTCTCTTTTATTGAATAAATCACAGATAATTTACTCACACATAGATGTTCAGAGGTGCTGCTCCAGGACACAGACACTCCTTAATCTGAGAGCTGTTGGGGGTGGAGATCTGAAGAGAGGTAGATATATTGCAGGGGGGGAAGGATAGTTGAACAGGTAGAAATGGTCCAAAGCTGGGTGACTGGAATGTGCAATATCTCATTAGAGAGGAGATATTTTCAAGGTAAAAAAAACAGGTTCGTTATAGGGAGTTTCAGCAGGACAGAGCTGTCTGGAATGAGATGATCCGTGCTCCATGTCTCTGGCTAGATGGTGTTGCAATGCCTCATGGCTGAAAGGACAAAGAGGTGTTGAGGCTTCACACAGGCTCAGGGAGGAGCAGATAGAGACCAATGGGGACAGAGCCTGCCATCGAGTAGCAAGGGGTGGCCCTAGAGGACGGCTCTCGATTGGAGGAAAAGGTCATGACTGGCTGACCTCCCAGGACAGAGATAGTGAGAATGGCCAGGAAATGATAGCAGGAAGAGAAAAGAGCCAAGGATGGCAGAGAGAGGGAGGAGGTCTGGGGAGCCTCACAACCAGTGGTAACAGTTCTTCCACAGCCAAGCAAGTGTGGTTGCACTGCCTGTGAACTACATTACCCACAGTGCATTGCTCATGTATCTTTGCAGTGAGAAAGTGCTGCAATGATAGTCCTTAGAACGGAGAATAACAGTAAAAGCATTACACACATTTTAGGATCACGTTATAAACTAGTGTGAGGCTGTCGGAGGACAGAACAAGCAGATGGATCTTTTTTATTACCATAGACACCAGATAGGGAACCCTTAAGGAACCCCAGCTGTTAGAGACTGTCTAGATGAAAGTACGTTACTGCAGTATTATTCAGCAAAAAAAGATGAAAACCATTTAATAGCACTGATCCCCAGCCCCTCTAGCCTGGCCAGGAGGATCTTATGATTCCATACCTTAAGGGGTCCTTTTACCAAGCTGCGGGAAAAAGGGTCCTGCGCTAGCAGCAGGGGGGGGGGGCGTTTTTACAGCAGCAGGTAAAAAGCCCCCACACAAACATGGCCGTGCAGTAAGAGAACTCTTACCGCATGGCAATGTGGCAGGGAGCCCTTACCAGGGCTCTCGTGGTAACCACGCAGCGCTTGGTAATGCCCGATTACCGCCAGAATACCGCCATGCAAGCCATTTCCAGGCAGGGGCGTAGCTACGTGGGGCCACAGGGGCATGGGCCCCCACAGATTATGCCCTGGCCCCCTCTACATTTGACCTCCCCCAGCCGCTGTCCGCCCCCTGCCCCGCCACCGCATCAGGTACCTTGTTTGCTAGCGGGGGTCCCCAACCCCCACCAGCCGAAGAGTCTTCTTCAGCACCGGTCAACTCCGGCACCTTCGTTGTGTGAGCATCTGTTTCTGACGCCTTACATCCTGCACGGGGCTACATGCACGGTGCAGGACGTAAGGCGTCAGAAACAGATGATCACACAACGAAGGCACCGGAGTTGACCGGTGCTGAAGAAGACTCTGATGTGGCGGAGGGGCAGGGGGCAGGGCAGCAGTGGCAGCGGTGGCGGGGGGGGGGGGGGTTGCGGTTGTGGCAGCGGGGGGGAGGGGTTTGCAGCTATCCAGCATGGAACAAGTTAATTGACTTTTCCGTTTTAAGGGAAGCTTTGTTTGAGCTAATTCCCATTTGTAGATGTGGCCAGAAATACTTGTCAAAAACACTGGATGTGGCAGACGACTCAGAGAAATTTAATAAGAATCGCTTTAACAGGGCTCCCGGATTAATTGGTTACCCTCGGTGAGCCGCTTTTCCTCGAAAGGGTCCAAAGTGGCGGGGGAGTGGGGGTCGGTGGCGGGGGAGGTGGCTAAACAGTGCCCCCCACCTCGGGCTCTGGCCCCCCCTCCCGCCGAGGTCTGGCTACGCCCCTGTTTCCGGAGGTTTTCTTTTTCCCCAGAAATGGCAGCAGCGGCAGTGTTGGGCCGGTGGTAGTTCCGATTTAGCGTTCGGTAAGCCCGTGTTGGGCTTACCGATGCTTTGTAAAAGACCCGCTAAATGACACCGATATGTCCAGTAAGACTAGCACACATTGGATCCTATGATCAAAGCCCAGTCAGATTACATCCACGCTCGAAAGGAGAACCGTCTTGGTGTTATGACCAAACTGAAAAGGATTGTTTCTTAATAAATATCCAGAAACGGTGTTAAAACTACCTTTTCCAATATCTTTGCCACAAACAGGAAAGAAGACACTGGCTGGTTTCTCTTTCACAAAGAAAGGTGAAGAGAATCTTTCTCTTACGCCAGACAAATACACCAAGGTAAGCATCTCCTTTCTAATGAAATATTAACCAGATCACAAGCTCCAGACGGACAGACAAGCAAGGACCCATTTTACTCCTGCTTCACAGACCATTAAAATTGCAGGAGAGCAAGAGTCAAGAGGGCACTGAGATGTATTCATGGAACACAAAATGCTGAGCTGCTACTTCTCCTTCACCCAGGATACGCCGTGACCTGACTGTGAAAAACACAACAGTAATGGCAAATTTGATATGCCACTTTTCTGTGGTTTTTGCAACTACATTCAAAGCCGTTTACATAGTATATACAGGTACTTATTTGTACCTGGGCAATGGAGGGTTAAGTGGCTTACCTGGAGTCACAAGGAGCTGCAGTGGGAATCAAACCCAGTTCCCCAGGATCAAAGTCTACTGCACTAACCACTAGGCTACTCCCCCACTTATTTTGCTCATGCCTTTCCAGTGGTAGTTCAAGGTGAATTACATTCAGGTACACTAAGTATTTCTCTGTCCCCAGAAAGCTTTCATCTAAGGGGCCTTTTTCTAAACCTTAGCATGCGCTAATGCAGTGATTCCCAAAACCTGGTCCTGGAGGCACCCCAGCCAGTCAGGTATTCAGGACACCCACAATGAATATTCATGAGAGATTTGTATACTCCGCCTTCACTGCATGCAAATCTATCTCATAAAAATTCTATTTCTATTTTCTACCACAAGGGACATTCCCGGCAGTAATCAGCAGCGTGCTCACGTTGGCGCTCGCTGCATGATTACCACTCGAGTAGGGCGTGAGCCCTTACCTCTGGGTCAAAGGCTGGCTGTAAGGGCTCAGGCAGTAGACAGCCATGTGTTATGTTTAATTGTGGCGCAGCTGCTGTAAAAAAATGGTCCAGCACGCGCTAAAAACATGCGCCCACACTACCGCAGGCCACTTTTTTTTTACTGTGGCTTAGTAAAAGGAACCCTAAGAGGTGTGAAGCCCAATAAACTCTTTCAACAAAACGTTTCATTGGAGCAAATGTGTTTCATCAAACGTTCTTGTAAACGGAAGGAAAAGCCTCCAATAAAACACGGGTTCTCATTTTTAATGTACATTCATTATCAATCATCAGCTAAAAAACTTTCCACCTTCCTCTGTCAATTTTTAACTATAAATTTTCTCTCAAAATTCAAAAAGAAATAAGATTCTTTATACTTAGCTCGTCAGCTGTTCTTAAAGGTCTCCCCGACGTTGGCCACCTTTTCGCAGTTTAAATACTGCTACATCAGGAGATTAGAAACCATCATCTAATTATGCTCACAGGGAAACCTTTAAAACTCTTTGAAAAACACCCAGGTGGAATTTCTATACCTCAACACCACATCCTTGGTGCAACCAATGGACATGGGTAATCATAAAAAAGTTGACGACCTTATACCATGCTGAGGGCCCCTTTTACCAAGCTGCAGCAAAGAGGACCTGTGTTGGCATTGGTACGTGTATTTCATGCATGCCGAGGCCCCCTTTTACCGCAGCTGGTAAAAGGTAGGTCTTTCTTTTTTTTTAAGAAATGGCCATGCGGCAAGAGAAGCACTTGCCACATGGCCATTTCAGGAGAAGCCCTTACCACTATTACTACTACTACTAATCATTTCTATAGCATTACTAGACGTACGCAGCGCTGTACACTTGAACATGAAGAGACAGTCCCTGCGCGACAGAGCTTACAATCTAATCAGGACAAACAGGACAAATAAGGGATAAGTAGCAGGATTCCGGAATCCCAAAGAGTAGCAAGATTCCGGAATCCCAAAGAATAGCAAAGATTCCGGAATCCCAAAGACTGCTACTACTACTTATCATTTCTATAGCGCTACTAGACGTACGCAGCGCTGCACACTTGAACATGAAGAGACAATCCCTGCTCGACAGAGCTTACAATCTAATTAGGATAGACAAGCAGGACAAATAAGAGAAAAGGGAATTACTAAGGTGGGGATGATAAAATAAGGGGACTGAACAAGTGAATAAGGGTTAGGAGTTAAAAGCAGCATCTAAAAGGTGGGCTTTTAGCCTAGAATTTTAGCATGAAGTAAATAATTTACATGATAGGGGGACAAGTATGCATCTAATGCAAGTGGAATTATAGTCCTCTTCAAAATCCAATCCCATCCCTCAAATAATCAACCATCATTGATTCATCGTATTTCCTAAAGTCCACTATACCTTAATCCTCCTGATGCCAATTATCATATAAGTGTCCCATTTACAACTTAGGTTCCCACTCCCTCCCCCCCCCCCCCCCCCCACCACAAAAGAATTTAGACAAGTCTTTCCTAACAAACCAGTAGATCCTTCCTCAAGAAAGTTTCAAGGGAAGTAGCTGAAAGACTTCTAATCACTTCGGAAAAATCTGGAGCATATCCTTCTGGTTAAGGAAGATTATTCATTAAATGTGAAAGAAATTGTGATGCTGGAGTAAAGTCACATAAGATCTGACAGAAGCTGTATCCTCAAGTAACGAAAAAGTGTCTGCCCATTTAAGCGTAAAAGTATCTCTTACTCTCTCTCCCCCCCCCCCCCAATCTGACGCATACCCTGCTATGTTGCCAAGGCTTCTGATTTGTCTAGGTTTACCTTTCAAATATTTAAATCACCCCTATCTTTCCTCTGGGGGGGGGGGGAGGTATGCATGATAGATATATCATACAACCCTATCTTTCCTCTGGGGCTGGGGGGTCTATATACATACAAATACACACAGATTCTTAAGTCTCTTATGTCTTGGCACAAACCCCATATTTTTGACAATTTTCATTGAACTACTTCAAGTTGAAATACAGGAATACTAAGAAGTGCATGTCATCTTTTATAGGGGAAAGCTCACAGCTTTGTCTCCATCTGCTGGAGAATGGACATGCATTCTGTGCATATCCAAGCCTTACCACCACCCATTAAGGGCTCCCGCGCTAACCCAGCGATATTTTTGTAGCACTGGATATGATAGAACGCTGCGGTGGCCCAGCTGGACTTCCTTTTTAGTTAGCGGTAATCCCGCGTTGGGCTTACTGCTGTGTTGTAAAAGGGGCCCTAAACTGATTACTTATATCCTTGAAGCTATTGAAGAAAATTTGCTCACATCATCTTCAACCGCAAAGATTGATCTTTTACAAGCAGTGCAGTTTTCTTTTTTGAATTTTGAGAGAAATTTTAAAGTTAATAATTAAAAATTGACTGAGAGGAAGGTGGAAAGTTTTTTAGCCGATGATTGATAATGAACGTACATTAAAAATGAGAACCCGTGTTTTATCGGAGGCTTTTCCTTCCGTTTACAAGAACGTTTGATGAAACACATTTGCTCCAATGAAACGTTTTGTTGAAAGAGTTTATTGTTTTCCTCTCTGTGGGTTTAAACACCCTGAGATGGACACACAGGATACAGCTGAAAATGAAAACGTTACGGATAATGAAAATGATGTTATGGAAGCACCAGGTTGAGAACTATGAAGAGTTTTCATCCATTGACAATAATTTTCAATGCTCCGATGAAAAAGAGGGTTGTGAGGATGAAATCCGTTGAACAAATTTCATCCAGGCATCTGAAGACATCAGAAATTCAGGAAACCGAAGAGAATGACACAACTGAGCGTGAACAAGTGACAGACCAGTAAGCTATTATCGGCGAATGAAAAAAACAGGAAGGGGCTCATTTTCGAAAGAGAAACATGTCCAAAAAGTGTCATAAAGCAGCATTTGGATGGATTTCTTCTCAAAACATCCAAATCGGTATTTTCAAAATTTCAAAACCTACTTAATTGCAGACATTTATCTTTGCAATTCATCTGCAGTGTGTCCAAATCACAAGGGGGGTGTCAGGGGCATGTTGGGGTGGGACTAGGGCAGGCAGAGGGCATTCTTAACACTTGGATGTTTTTCAGCCATAATGAAACAAAACAAAAACATTTTGGTCTAGACCTGTTTTTAGAACGAATAAGGCACAAAAAGGTGCCCTAAATGACCAGATGACCACTAGAGGGAATCAGGGATGACCCCCCCCCCTTACTCCCCCTACTGAGCTCCTCCCACCCACCCCACCCCCCACCCCCGAAGATGTGATTTTAAATATTACTTACAAGCCATTTTGACAGCTTCAGATGTTAGCGCCAAGTCTGTTAGAGCAGCAAGCAGGTCCCTGGAGTAACGTTGTGGTCAGTGGAATGCACTATAGAGAGGAGGGACCCAGGCCCATATCCCACTCTACCTGATATACTTGTGGTGGAAAGTGTGAGCCCTCCCATGCTCACTAGAAACCTACTGTACCCACATATAGGTGAGCCCTTCACCCATAAGTAGTACCGTTGGGAGCAGTGGGTTTTGAAGGGCTCAGCAGACAAGATAAGGGAGCAACATGAGATGTGTACCTAGCCGCTTTATATGAAGTCCACAGTTGTGCCCCCTAGGGTGACCCACTGCTCTCCTGGGATGTCTGTACGGCCAGTCTACTAAGATTCCTGGCTCCTCCTACATCCCAATGGCTTGATTTTGTGCGTTTTTCACTTGGACATTTCAAAGATAAATGCACAGAGAACAAAAACATCTAACAAGTCATCATTTTCGGAAAAAAAAGAGAGAGACATTTTGCTGTTTCAAAAATCGCTATGAAGAAAGACTAAGGAGGCTAGGGCTTTTCAGTTTGGAGAAGAGACGGTTGAGGGGAGACATGATAGAGGCATATAAAATAATGAGTGGAGTGGAACAGGTGGATGTGAAGCGTCTGTTCACGCTTTCCAAAAATACTAGGACTAGGGGGCATGCGATGAAACTACAGTGTAGTAAATTTAAAACAAATCGGAGAAAATGTTTCTTCACCCAACGCATAATTAAACTCTGGAATTCGTTGCCGGAGAACGTAGTGAAGGCGGTTAGCTTGGCAGAGTTTAAAAAGGGGTTGGACGGTTTCCTAAAGGACAAATCCATAGACCGCTACTAAATGGACTTGGGGAAAAATCCACAATTTCGGGAATAACATGTATAAAATGTTTGTACGTTTGGGTAGCTTGCCAGGTGCCCTTGACCTGGATTGGCCGCTATCGGGGACAGGATGCTGGGCTCAATGGACCTTTGGTCTTTTCCCAGTATGGCATTACTTATGTACTTATATTCGCTATTTGGATTCTGGATGTTTTGAGCTAAACGTCCAGAGTCAGACTTAGACATCTTATCAAAAATACCCCTCTAAATGTGTTGGTTTTTTTCCTGCCCATTTTCATTTGTTAACAACATGCAACAGCACGGGATATATGGTTGACATTTCCTATGTCATTGCAAATACCAGCTCACCCCTATCATCCTAGAATTAATAACACAAGCATATTCACCACAAATTCTCTGCACCACCACACGTGCCATCACCCCAGACCCCTTACTGCCAATCGTTTCTGGATCTGCTTGGCATGACTTGAAAAGGTTGGCATAGGAAGGGATGCGTTGCTTTGATGACTTTGGAATGACAGACACCACTGTGACACAATGACCCCAAAAGACAAAGCAGAGCAAGGCGACTTAGACAATGCTTTTCTCTAGCAGAAGGGAGTCCAATGACAGACACTCAACACCTTGGGCCCTGCGGAGGAAGGCCTTGCAGTGTGCTACAATCGAGCCAGTTCCTAGAATGTGGAATCCGACTCCACATCTCTGACAGCTGGTACTCGACGCTGCCTTTTGGCCAGGCCTCTGGTACTGCTTTTTAAAATACAAATTTTCCATTGCGGTGGCCAGGTCAATACCGTGTGTATTCAATGCTCGAATAAAAAGAGAAGGCATTTAATGAAAAGGAGAAAACAGCAGCTGCCAAGGAGAAAAAGTATGATTGCAGTATCTCGGTAATTAATTTCAGAGCTCTCAGACATGTATCAGGTAGAGTTTTATATTGTGTGGTTCTTGTTCCGAGGTAAACTGACTGACAACTTGAAATCATTTAGGAACACAATAAAAAAAAAAAAATACAACTTCAAGTACATTCTCGGATGATTAAGCCAATTCTTTCAGATTAGCTCATATGAGGATTTGTTGATAATTATTAAGCTCTATTAATTATACTAGCGCAGTTGCATGCATGCTAGAAGGTTTATGTAATCATCCCCCAACGGTGATTTCAGAGGCAGACAAGAAGAGATTGCTAATCTCCTGTTGATTACATTTAAATTGGGAATTTTCTAGGAAGAAAAAAGTGGAAAAACAGCCTCTGTATTTGGTTACCGTAGAATGCAATGCACACACCAACAGAATGGAAGCCGGTTACATTGGTATAGCAGAGTAATAATGCAGCCAGAAGCAAGAAGGGTGAACGGCTTGTCCGGAGCCACCCTTCATGAGGGGACGAGCTAACCCGCCTTTTCCGGTGCTCTGTGCTGAGGGTCCGGAAGGGAACGCAAACCTCAACTTGGCCTGCGTTCAGGGCGTGGGGACAGGCTTGACATTATTGGATGGTTATATTTAAATCTGCAAGGCGGGAATCTGGAATTCTGTAAGGGGGGGCAGGCTTGTCAGCGCTAATATATGGACGGCCCCTCCGGGGACCAGGATCCTCCCTGCTCCCCGGAGGCAGCTTGATCTCCCACCCATCCCACCTCTTTTGCTTCTCAGGAGCCCCCAACATGTGGGTTGTTTGGTAGGGTTACCATATTTTGTCCCCCAAAAAAGGAAGACACATGCCCCGCCCCACCACACACCCCACCTGCCCCCTTTCACACCCACCCCGCCCCTTTCACGCCCTCGCTCCGCCCCTGTCACCCCCTCACCTTACTACTGCCCTGGTGGTCTAGTGACCTCTGGGGCAGGAAAGAGCCCCCTCTTTCCTGCCCGGAGTGCTGCCCTGCATGCATCCATCCTGTTGCTGATCTCAGCACCGATTCAAAATGGCCACCGAGAGTTGAAGTCTCGCGAGGTCACTTCAACTCTCGGCGGCCATTTTGAATTGGCACCAAGATCAGCAACAGGAAGGAAGCATGCAGGGCAGCGCTCCGGGCAGGAAAGAGGGGGCTCTTTCCTGCCCCGAAGGCGGAAGAGGTCACTAGACCACCAGGGCAGTAGTAAGTAAGGGGAGGGGAGGCTAGCAATCTGCCCATTTGTCCGCCCACCAGCCTGCCCGTTTGTCCAGAAATCCGGACAAACGGGCAGATTGGCAAAACCCGCCCGGTTGCCCAGACACGTCCGGGTAAATCCGGACATATGGTAACCCTATTGCTTGGCCTAATCACAGCTTGGGGAGGGGGAGGGGGTACGCAAGCTAGAGTCTGTGCAGAAGGAGGTCCTTCTGGACAGGGCCTTAATGTTCACCCGGCAGTGTTCATTGGGCCACAGCGCAATTACAGATGTGGAGGTGCACGTCTTGATGGGTTAACCTAGCTGGCATGGCTGGTTAAGGTATTGCACTCAAGGCAGGGCCTCAAGGTTCACCTGGGGGTGTACATTGGGCTCCAACTCAATACAAACATGGAGGTGCATATCTTGAGGTTTAAGCCTTGCTGATACGGTGGCTTTGGTTATGACTCCTTGCTGTAAATGGCAGGTGGTCGGGGGTTGCTACTGAATCAATAATGGCATCTGTTTCTGTAGCTCGGGTTCTATATGTCACCAATAAGAAAAGCTGCGGACTGTTTTATACCAAGAAAGGTGTTGGTCTCAATCATTGATGTACTGCTATTATGTTTAATGGTACGTTGTAAATATATCTCTGAGGAAAAGGCGGGTGATAGGTCTCGTATCCCTTCATTAAGTGCTTCAGGATGGAAGTTCAGCAGGTAGGGAAAGCATGCAGAGGCGTGGTTTCAGGAATGCTTTCCAGCATACATTTCTAGAAGGGGAATTTACAATTTATATTGAAGATGTGCTGTCCTTCGATATGTGTTTTTAATTGCTGCAACCACAGAGTAAAGGAAAAGAAAAAGCAGCTTAGGAGCCATAAATGTGTTTGTATGTTTCTTTTTCCATAGGTGAGATTACGGTGCCTACGGGAGGTAGTTAGAGCCTATGGAATGTTAATTCAAAAAGCCTCTCCTTCCACCCAATAGCCTGGCCTAGAGCTATCCCAGTTTACCACAAATCACTCTGGTATAAATTCAAACTTTAAAAAGCAAGAAAGAAAGAGCAAGCTTTATATACATACTAGTAAAAAAGCCCCGTTTCTGATGCAAATGAAACGGGGGCTAGCAATGTTTTCTTCTGTGTGCATGTGGGAGTGTGTGTGTCCCTGCCCTCTGGCCTCTTTCCCCTTCCCCCTCTGAGTCCTTCACTGTTACAGAGCCAGCGATTTGATTTCGTGCTCTGCTGTTTTCCTTCACTGACTGTGTTACAGAGAGGGCGGGGCAGACACTCATAGGGAAACCGGATATCTCGCCCCCTTCACACTTCCAGCTGAGGCTTCATAGAACGTTGGTGTTGCCTTTTATATAGACAGATAGTAAAAAAGCCCCGTTTCTGATGCAAATGAAACGGGGGCTAGCAATGTTTTCTTCTGTGTGCATGTGGGAGTGTGTGTGTCCCTGCCCTCTGGCCTCTTTCCCCTCCCCCCTCTGAGTCCTTCACTGTTACAGAGCCAGCGATTTGATTTCGTGCTCTGCTGTTTTCCTTCACTGACTGTGTTACAGAGAGGGCGGGGCAGACACTCATAGGGAAACCGGATATCTCGCCCCCTTCACACTTCCAGCTGGAGGCTTCATAGAACGTTGGTGTTGCCTTTTATATAGACAGATAGTAAAAAAGCCCCGTTTCTGATGCAAATGAAACGGGGGCTAGCAATGTTTTCTTCTGTGTGCATGTGGGAGTGTGTGTGTCCCTGCCCTCTGGCCTCTCTCCCCTCCCCCCTCTGAGTCCTTCACTGTTACAGAGCCAGCGATTTGATTTCGTGCTCTGCTGTTTCCTTCACTGACTGTGTTACAGAGAGGGCGGGGCAGACACTCATAGGGAAACCGGATATCTCGCCCCCTTCACACTTCCAGCTGGAGGCTTCATAGAACGTTGGTGTTGCCTTTTATATAGACAGATAGTAAAAAAGCCCCGTTTCTGATGCAAATGAAACGGGGGCTAGCAATGTTTTCTTCTGTGTGCATGTGGGAGTGTGTGTGTCCCTGCCCTCTGGCCTCTCTCCCCTCCCCCCTCTGAGTCCTTCACTGTTACAGAGCCAGTGATTTGATTTCGTGCTCTGCTGTTTTCCTTCACTGACTGTGTTACAGAGAGGGCGGGGCAGACACTCATAGGGAAACCGGATATCTCGCCCCTTCACACTTCCGGCTGGAGGCTTCATAGAACGTTGGTGTTGCCTTTTATATAGAGAGATAGTAAAAAAGCCCCATTTCTGATGCAAATGAAACGGGGGCTAGCAATGTTTTCTTCTGTGTGCATGTGGGAGTGTGTGTGTCCCTGCCCTCTGGCCTCTCTCCCCTCCCCCCTCTGAGTCCTTCACTGTTACAGAGCCAGCGATTTGATTTCGTGCTCTGCTGTTTTCCTTCACTGACTGTGTTACAGAGAGGGCGGGGCAGACACTCATAGGGAAACCGGATATCTCGCCCCTTCACACTTCCGGCTGGAGGCTTCATAGAACGTTGGTGTTGCCTTTTATATAGACAGATAGTAAAAAAGCCCCGTTTCTGATGCAAATGAAACGGGGGCTAGCAATGTTTTCTTCTGTGTGCATGTGGGAGTGTGTGTGTCCCTGCCCTCTGGCCTCTCTCCCTTCCCCCCCTCTGAGTCCTTCACTGTTACAGAGCCAGCGATTTGATTTCGTGCTCTGCTGTTTTCCTTCACTGACTGTGTTACAGAGAGGGCGGGGCAGACACTCATAGGGAAACCGGATATCTCGCCCCTTCACACTTCCGGCTGGAGGCTTCATAGAACGTTGGTGTTGCCTTTTATATAGAGAGATAGTAAAAAAGCCCCATTTCTGATGCAAATGAAACGGGGGCTAACAATGTTTTCTTCTGTGTGCATGTGGGAGTGTGTGTGTCCCTGCCCTCTGGCCTCTCTCCCCTCCCCCCTCTGAGTCCTTCACTGTTACAGAGCCAGCGATTTGATTTCGTGCTCTGCTGTTTTCCTTCACTGACTGTGTTACAGAGAGGGCGGGGCAGACACTCATAGGGAAACCGGATATCTCGCCCCTTCACACTTCCGGCTGGAGGCTTCATAGAACGTTGGTGTTGCCTTTTATATAGACAGATAGTAAAAAAGCCCCGTTTCTGATGCAAATGAAATGGGGGCTAGCAATGTTTTCTTCTGTGTGCATGTGGGAGTGTGTGTGTCCCTGCCCTCTGGCCTCTCTCCCCTCCCCCCTCTGAGTCCTTCACTGTTACAGAGCCAGCGATTTGATTTCGTGCTCTGCTGTTTTCCTTCACTGACTGTGTTACAGAGAGGGCGGGGCAGACACTCATAGGGAAACCGGATATCTCGCCCCCTTCACACTTCCAGCTGGAGGCTTCATAGAACGTTGGTGTTGCCTTTTATATAGAGAGATAGTAAAAAAGCCCCGTTTCTGATGCAAATGAAACGGGGGCTAGCAATGTTTTCTTCTGTGTGCATGTGGGAGTGTGTGTGTCCCTGCCCTCTGGCCTCTCTCCCCTCCCCCCTCTGAGTCCTTCACTGTTACAGAGCCAGCGATTTGATTTCGTGCTCTGCTGTTTTCCTTCACTGACTGTGTTACAGAGAGGGCGGGGCAGACACTCATAGGGAAACCGGATATCTCGCCCCTTCACACTTCCGGCTGGAGGCTTCATAGAACGTTGGTGTTGCCTTTTATATAGACAGATAGTAAAAAAGCCCCGTTTCTGATGCAAATGAAACGGGGGCTAGCAATGTTCTCTTCTGTGTGCATGTGGGAGTGTGTGTGTCCCTGCCCTCTGGCCTCTCTCCCCTCCCCCCTCTGAGTCCTTCACTGTTACAGAGCCAGCGATTTGATTTTGTGCTCTGCTGTTTTCCTTCACTGACTGTGTTACAGAGAGGGTGGGGCAGACACTCATAGGGAAACCGGATATCTCGCCCCCTTCACACTTCCGGCTGGAGGCTTCATAGAATGTTGGTGTTGCCTTTTATATAGAGAGAGAGTAAAAAAGCCCCGTTTCTGATGCAAATGAAACAGGGGCTAGCAATGTTTTCTTCTGTGTGCATGTGGGAGTGTGTGTGTCCCTGCCCTCTGGCCTCTCTCCCCTCCCCCCTCTGAGTCCTTCACTGTAAAAGCCCCGTTTCTGATGCAAATGAAACGGGGGCTAGCAATGTTTTCTTCTGTGTGCATGTGGGAGTGTGTGTGTCCCTGCCCTCTGGCCTCTCTCCCCTCCCCCCTCTGCGTCCTTCACTGTTACAGAGCCAGGCCAGCGATTTGATTTCGTGCTCTGCTGTTTTCCTTCACTGACTGTGTTACAGAGAGGGCGGGGCAGACACTCATAGGGAAACCGGATATCTCGCCCCCTTCACACTTCCGGCTGGAGGCTTCATAGAACGTTGGTGTTGCTTTTTATATAGAGAGATTTGTGTCAAAAGGGAACAGGAAAAAAATTGTACCTCAGCAACTTCCATCATATCTTGACCAAGTGAATGGCCTTCATCCCTATCAGATGGGTTCAGACATCTGCAGAGCCGGTGTGTACCCGGCGGTAATCGGGCAGTGACACGCG
Organism: Microcaecilia unicolor; assembly: GCF_901765095.1. Taxonomy (NCBI): domain Eukaryota; kingdom Metazoa; phylum Chordata; class Amphibia; order Gymnophiona; family Siphonopidae; genus Microcaecilia; species Microcaecilia unicolor. The sequence goes on from NC_044038.1 coordinate 11,283,583, forward strand.
CTGCCTGTTTACCGCCAGGTTAGCGTGGGAGCCCCTACCGCCATCTCAATGGGTGGTGGAAAGGTTCCCCCCCCTACCCCGAAATGGCTGTGTGGCAAGCGCTTCGCTTGTGCACGGCCATTTTACTACTACTACTACTACTACTACTACTACTACTACTTAACATTTCTAGAGCGCTACTAGGGTTACGCAGCGCTGTACAATTTAACAAAGAGAGACAGTCCCTGCTCAAAGAGCTTACAATCTAATAGATAAGAGTGAGACAAATATAGGACAATCAAGCCATTGTGACATCACTGATGAGGTTGGCTCTTAGGCATTGGTGGAATGAGGCATTATGACATCACAATCTCAGCTCTGGTTAAATCACTGCTATATGTAATACTACTACTACTACTTAACATTTCTAGAGCGCTACTAGGGTTACACAGCGCTGTACAATTTAACAGAGAGAGACAGTCCCTGCTCAAAGAGCTTACAATCTAATAGACAAGTGAACGGTCGGTCCGATAGGGGCAGTCAAATTGGGGCAGTCTGGATTCACTGAACGGTAAGGGTTAGGTGCCGAACGCAGCATTGAAGAGGTGGGCTTTAAGCAAAGACTTGAAGACGGGCAGGGAGGGGGCTTGGCGTAAGTAAAAGACCTACCTTTTACTCGCTGCAGTAAAGGGGGGCCTTGGCGAACATCAAAAGCACGTGCCGACGCCAGCCCCCTTTTGCTTGGTAAAAGGGGCCCTGGGCTAGTTGGACCATTGGTATGGCTATTCTTATGTTCTTATGTAAGTATTCATGTATTTTACCTGTTATGCTTGCATTCTGTACAGAAAAGTAGGCGCCTACTTTATTGAAGAGGATCCAAAGAGGCACTGGTCCCTTAAAAAGAGGCACCAATTTTATCGAATTACCCTCCACATCTCTGGTCAAAAATCACCTACGTAATCATATACTATTGACAAGTTATCGTGCATTGAACAGATGCTTCCCATTACCAAACAATGCTGTGACCTATTCAATAAGGAGATTATCGCACCAGTTGATACACGGCAGTGAAGTGAGGAACCACAGTCCTACTATTTAAATATCCAGAGCCCATTGGAAGTACAGGATGATCTAAATCAGCTAGAGTGCTACTGAAGTTCAGTAAAAGAGATTTTGTTTCTGTCCTTGTAGCCAGTTTTGAGAGATCTAATGTTGACTGAGATGTGTCTAATGTTTGATGTCAGTTCATAGCTGAAGTTTGTGGGGTCCTTTTATTAAGCCGGGTAAGGCTCTACGCGTGCCCAACATGCGCCAAAATGGAGTTACCACCTGGCTACAGCGTGGCTCTTGCGGTATTTTCATTTTTGGCGTGCATCCGATAGGCGCGGCTGAAAAATCATTTTTCTTTTTGGATGCGTGTATCAGGTGCGTGCTGAGTGGAATTTGGCACGCATAGGTCATTACCGCACGGTTACTGTGTGAGAGTTTACCGCTAGGTCAGTGGCTGGCGGTAAGGTCGCAGACCCAAAATGGACAGGCGGCAATTTTGATTTTGCCGCACGTCCACTTTCAGCAAAAATTTTTAAAAAGGCCTTTTTTACAGGCTCGCTGAAAAATGGATCGGCGCGTGCCCAAAACCCGTAAGCCATTTTTCAGCGCACCTTAGTAAAAGGACCTCTATATGAAGCGTTGGTATAATGGATGGAACAAATGGACCTGACCTGAATTTTTTGGATGATTTTATCTGTGAGAGGATTATTAGGAAAGGAAACGGGATACTGAAAATAAGACTGTATAAGGTCTGCATATGTTCGGATTATGATTTATGGTTTATTCTGTACTTACCATACCACATTTAGTAAAACTACAAAGCGGTTTACAATCCAATATGTTACACAAAGTAAGAAAAATAAAAGCATTTAAAAAATATATCCATAAATTACAATCAATCAGGCAATTCAGAACAGTAACATAAAATCATAAAGTAAAGTTATAGCTATAATTAATACATTTTGTATTACTAAGAAGAAAGTCTGATTCTATGTAATATGGGTCAGATTCTATACATGGGCACCTAAAATATCAGCGCTGAAAAACACCCGTTTAAGCGATATTCTATATGCCGTACCTAAAGTTCAGCTTGGTTTTAATTAATTAACGCTTAAGCAGAGAGATCGCGTGTAAATTCAAACGTGGTACCTGCATTACATTACGTGTCGAACACTGTCATTCTACAATTACATGTGAAACTCAAAACCATGCCCTGATCCGCCTCAAAACGCCTATAACCCTCCCATTCCATGCCTCATTTTTTGGGCCACTTGTAAATTTTAGGCACAGATCCTGCACCTAACTTTACGTGCGTAAATCCTAATTATATCTAATTGGTGCCAATAATTATTTATTTATTTATTAGAATTTTATTTACCGCCTTTTTGAAAGAATTCACTCAAGGCAGTGTACACGAAAAGTAAATCAAACATAAGCAATAGACAATTAATTTGCTTTTCTATTAAATTGCACGAGCAGATCGGGAACACGCCTAAATTTGCACGCACAATTTTTGATAACTTTTATAGAATCACGGGGTAAATGTTATAAATGTTTCTTCTTGTTGTTTTCTGTAAACCACCTTAAACCTTTCAGGGATAAAAGCAGGGTACAAATGTCTGTTTCAATTCAATTCAATTAAAGTCAGAAGCTGAAAGAATGCCAACTTCTGAATTCCCACCTCAAGTCATAGAAGGAGCTTTGGGACCCTGCCTAGGGCACAGAGATTTTAATCTAGTTTTCCACTGCTTCATTCCCTGAGGGTCATGAGAAAAAAAGCACATACAGCCAGAACCTTTTGGTCAGGCATTAAGAACTGTCTGTTCTCTTTTTCTGAATTGCGGATGAGCAGGTGCAGGGGAACTGGGGTTATGAAATTAATTCAGTAGCCAACCTTTAATATATTTAGACGGAAGTTTTGTAAAAGGGGATCTAAATTTTTTATTTTGAAAAATGAACTTAGTTTATGCTTACTGTAAAAAGGCCAGAAATGGTGCTGCCCCATTTTAAACAGAATGTAGGAATCAGAATTGAGACATCCAGGTCGGGACTTGCCAAATTCTAGTAATATCTCCTGATGTAGATCCTGTTTTAACTACCTGGAAGCAGGGCCGCCAAGAGACTAGGCCGGGCCCGGGGCAAGGCCGCCCCGCCTTTGCTCCCCCCCCCCTGCTGCTGCCCCGTCACTCCCCCCGCCACTACAGTCCCCGGTCTCACCTGCCTGCCTCCACGGCTCCGGGCCCCCTGCATTCAAAGCGGCAGTCGCAGATCGCCTCTCTTTTGGCCTTCCTTCCCTGTGTCCCGCCCTCGTCTGATGTAACTTCCAGTTTCCACGAGGGCGGGACACAGGGAGGGAAGGCCCGAAGGGAGGTGATCTGTGACTGCCGCTTTTAATGCAGGGGGCCCAGAGCTGAGGAGGCAGGCAGGGGAGACCAGTCGGCCTGACCCTGGCGCCGGGGCCCTCTTGGAGGCCCGGGCCCGGGGAATTTTGCCCCCTCCTTGCTCCCCGCTCTCGGCGGCCCTGCCTGGAAGAACGCATGTTTAGCACACGTGATGTGTGGCAGGAGCAACCATTTTACCTGAGGCAGGTTCTGAACTTGGGGTCCTTTTACTAAGGTGTGCTGAAAAATGACCTGCGGTAGTGTAGGCGCGTGTTTTGGACTTGCGCAGATCCATTTTTCAGTGCATCTGCAAGAAATGCTTTTTTTAAAAATTTTTGCAGAACGTGGACGTGCAGCAAAATCAAAATTGGCACGCGTCCGTTTTGGGTCTGAGACCTTACCGCTAGCCATTGACCTAGCAGTAAACTCTCAGTGGTAACTGGCCGGTAATGACTTACCTGCGACAAATGCCACTTGGAGTGTGTCCGATACATGTGTCCAAAAATAAAAATTAGTGAGGGGCAACAGCAGCGACTGCATTCCGCGTTGTGCCTGGCGGCTGCGTCCCAAGCATAAATGGGGGAGGCCAGTGGCTGCATCCTGAGTGTGGATGGGGGGCCCGGTAGCTGCATCCCGAGTGGGGGGGAGGCCAGTAGCGGCGGCCCTGGTCAGTGCCCGCATTTCTGACAGCTCCACCCCCAAACCAGCACTAACCAGATAGGTGGGGCACTGCCTGGTTAAATATCCCCTCCTGGCCTGCCTATTTAAATCCCTTTGAATATCTACTCCTCGGTATATTGTTCTAAGTTTAGAGAGCAATTGAAAAGCAGCTGTGGGAAATCAGTGATAAGTCATTCCTTATCACAAGAGAATTCATCTGGATATCACCAAGTGAAGATTATAGCCATTAAATTAAATGGAAGATTATTTCCATTAAATTATAAATGGCAATCTAAAATGTCACATCTCATTCTCGCTCTTCCAACTCTGCAAGAGAAGGCTTTTAACAACTTCCAAGGTTGGTCTGAAGATGAGACCAGCACTGACTCCAGAGCTTGTGTGCCCCATCTTTGCATGATTCTCTTGGTTATCAAAAAAAAGGAATCCCATTCAAAATCCGCAATAAGGCTCTCAGATGCTGCCACATTGATTCTGAGAGCTGAGCTGGTATTGCACTGTCAGTGTGCACTTTTCAGCCTGACATGGGGTAGAAGCACAGTGCAGAGGGTTCCAGTAAGATGCACAGCACCAGATTATAAAGATGCATTACATAAATGTAGTGGAGGAGTAGCCTAGTGGTTAGTGCAGCTGACTTTGATCCTGGGGAACTGGGTTCAATTCCCACTGCAGCTCCTTGTGACCCTGGGCAAGTCACTTAACCCTCCATTGCCCAGGTACAAATAACTATCTGCATGTACTATGTAAACCGCTTTGAATGTAGTTGCAAAATACCAAAGAAAGGCGGTATATCACGTCCCATTTCCCTTTCCCCCTTTCCCTTATGACATCACAATATCAGAAGTGAGCCAAGTATTGGGCAATCAAGCCATTGTGACATCACTGATGAGGTTGGCTCTTATTGGTAGAATGAGTGGAGGAGTAGCCTAGTGGTTAGTGCAGCAGACTTTGATCCTGGAGAACTGGGTTCGATTCCCACTGCAGCTCCTTGTGACTCTAGGCAAGTCACTTAACCCTCCATTGCCCAGGTACAAATAAGTATCTGCATGTACTATGTAAACCGCTTTGAATGTAGTTGCAAAAATCTCAGAAAGGCGGTATATCAAGTCCCATTTCCCTTTCCCCCTTTCCCTTATGACATCACAATATCAGAAGTGAGCCAAGTATTGGGCAATCAAGCCATTGTGACATCACTGATGAGGTTGGCTCTTATTGGTGGAATGAGTGGAGGAGTAGCCTAGTGGTTAGTGCAGCAGACTTTGATCCTGGAGAACTGGGTTCGATTCCCACTGCAGCTCCTTGTGACTCTAGGCAAGTCACTTAACCCTCCATTGCCCAGGTACAAATAAGTATCTGCATGTACTATGTAAACCGCTTTGAATGTAGTTGCAAAAATCTCAGAAAGGCGGTATATCAAGTCCCATTTCCCTTTCCCCCTTTCCCTTATGACATCACAATATCAGAAGTGAGCCAAGTATTGGGCAATCAAGCCATTGTGACATCACTGATGAGGTTGGCTCTTATTGGTGGAATGAGTGGAGGAGTAGCCTAGTGGTTAGTGCAGCAGACTTTGATCCTGGAGAACTGGGTTCGATTCCCACTGCAGCTCCTTGTGACTCTAGGCAAGTCACTTAACCCTCCATTGCCCAGGTACAAATAAGTATCTGCATGTACTATGTAAACCGCTTTGAATGTAGTTGCAAAATACCACAGAAAGGCGGTATATCAAGTCTCATTTCCCTTTCCCCTATCACAAGTTACCTTCTAGCAAGCTAATTCCCTCAGTTGCTCAAAGCCCCACTAGATGTCTCTGAGAGATGTACTATTACGCCAGGAGGCTGGTGTCTTGGTTCTGTGCTGTTCTGTTCCTGATGATTCCTCTCTGCTGTGCAGATTTTTTTAAGCTCTCAATTTCCGAAGCAAAAACACTGTACCTTAAGGAGAAGGGCATTGTCACACCTAGGGTTACCACATGGCTCCGGAAAAAGGAGGACAGATTGAGCCAGTCTGGGTTTTACTTCCATTTGGAAGCAAAACCCGGACTGGATCAATGTGTCCTCCTTTTCCTGGACTGACTGATATGTTTGGCAGTTATCTTAAATATATCTTACTAGGAACCCTAGGTGTACAAAACTTCAAGCTTAATGGATCCTAGGTAAATATGGTTATGCTCCCTCCTATTTCCTATATACTTTTATATGTATATACAGTATTTTTCTTTTTCCAATTTTGTGCCTCAGCGGTGCTGATAACCAAATCTTATTTTTTTGGAAATGTATTTTGCACCAACTTCCTCATCGGCTTTTCATGTAATCAATTTCCTTGTATTTTCATAATTTAAGTACTTATCTTTATAGATAGTCAGACTGGGGGTTCAAAATTGTCCGACGTGCATGTTTCGCCAGCCAGGCTGTGCCAAGGACTTCCCCCTTTGCCGTTTTCAGCGCCACCCTTGCTACATTATTCTCGGGATTACCCCTGCAAAGATCATTTTTCTGGAGCCATATGGTAACCCTAGTCACACCTATGGGATGCAGGAGTTCAGGCCCCAAATAGGCCAGGTTTTCAGGAGAATTAACAGACAACAGACAGGAAAGCAGAAAAGAGAAACCAGAACCAACACGATGGGAAAATAAAATGTCCAGACCACAAAGGTAGAAAAAAGAAATGTATTTTGAATGCTTTAAATGGAATATGTTATTTTGGGAAATGGGCATTAGCAAATGTCTTTGTATTGCGTTCAGTAGAAAAGGAAATGCATTTCTGATTTTATTTCTCCAGTGTTGTAGTACATGCTAAGTTTAACTTCTTGGGGTTCCCAGCTCAATTCTTGTCTAAATATTTGTATTTCTAATTTGTGATCCCTTGTTTAGTATTTGATGAGGGTCTGTCGGTGTGTTGATTACGTTTCTACAGTGCTGTAATCTGCATTCTCAGATAAGTGAACTGGTTGCTGTTTTGTTGTCCTTTTAAAAAAAGGTTTGTTGCATTTTTTATGTAAAAGATAAAATAAGATATTGGATGCAAATGATTAAGACAAATTGGAGAGCTTCGGATCTAGAATAGCTGTGTGCTATAGGAGATCCAGTAGTCTATTTTAGAGCCATAGATGATGCATAATTTTTAAAAATTAATCAAAATGACATATGTTGATGCAATAAATTGATTCACAGTGTGTGTTTTTTTAGGTATATTAAAAGCAGGAAGCCAGCAAAAGAATTGGTTGGACTGCTAGATGACTGTGGGGTAAAAGGGGGCAATCAGGGAAAACAAAGCCATAGCAGAGAGATTAAATGAATTCTTTGCTTCGGTCTTCACCGAGGAAGATTTTGGAGAGATACAAATGCCAGAAATGGTATTCGAAGTTGATGAGTCGGAGAAACTCAATGAAATCTCTACAAACCTAGAAGATGTAATAGGGCAATTTAACAAATTGAAGAGTAGCAAATCTCCTGGACCGGATGGTATTCATCCCAGAGTACTGATAGAACTGAAAAATGAACTTGCGAAACTATTGTTAGTAATATGTAATTTATCCTTAAAATCGAGCGTGGTACCGGAAGATTGGAGGGTGGCCAATGTAACGCCGATTTTTTAAAAAGGTTCCAGAGGAGATCTGGGAAATTATAGACCGGTGAGTCTGACGTCGGTGCCGGGCAAAATGGTAGAGACTATTATAAAGAACAGGACGTGCAGGACGTGAGGAGGATGAGAGAGCAGGGCAGACAACGTGGCGGCGCCGGAGACCGGCGCTGGGGAAGGCTTCAGCTTGCAGGGGTTGGGGACCCCTGCCAGCCAAGATACTTTGCTGCAGCAGTGGGTGGGGAGCAGCAGGGCAGTGGGGGGGGGGGCGCAGGGCAGGGGGGCAGCGGTGGGGCGACAGACTAAAATGTGCCCCCACCTCGGGCTCTGGCCCCCTCCCACCGCGAGGTGTGACTACGCCCCTGCTAGTACCTACCGTGGCTTAGTAAAAGGGCCCTTAAGAGTATCAGAAGTAAGAGTATCCTGAACTGTAACTATCTTAAGGACATCCTTAACTTTATTGACCCTTTCCCTTCTCTGTAATTACTCACTGATCTCTCCTCCTTCCATGTACTTGATTGCTTTTGCCGATCACTGTATGCCTTTTTTTCAGACTGATGTAAGCCACATTGGGCCTGCCCGTGGGTGGGAAAATGTGGGATATAAATGCTATAAATAAAATCATTTCAACTTGTTGCAGTTATGGTTCTCTTAAGGGCCCTTTTTTAATAGTTGCTGTTCAAGTCTACAACTCTAGATTTCTCTAATAGCAATTTAGGGGTGTAGTTATCATACTGGGCTACCGTTAAGACATGCTAACTTGTGCTGTTTTAGCACTGGTCCCGTTTTCTGCCATGAGACCTAGTTACTAATAACGGGGGTTAACAGTAAAATAACGCAGATTAACAGTGGCCCAAATTGAAAACTCCCCCCTTAATGTCTATGATTTCTGGACTTGCCTTGACTCATGGCTCCTTTATCATTAATGCATTTCTAGGCTTCCAGCAGACTTGAGATGAGACAGAGGATAGGAAGCATAACTTGTCAGCACAAAAAGGCATATTATTCATGAAATGGCATTCTGTGCCGATAGTATCCAGGTGAGAGAAGGGAATGTGGAAAAAGGCAATACATCTGAGGAACGTGTAAATATTAGTTAACAGAGTAAAGCGAAGAAAGAGAAATTTCCAAGACAGAGGAAGACACTTGTAAGCAGATGCTTGACACTGTGTTCCTGAAGTGAAGGGCTTCTGTCATTTATTAAAGGTGCTATTTTTCCCATTTTGAAATGTTTTCTTTCTTGTTACATTTGTACCCCACGCTTTCCCACTCATGGCAGGCTGAATGCAGCTTACATGGGGACAATGGAGGGTTAAGTGATTTGCGCAGAGTCACAAGGAGCTGCCTGTGCCTGAAGTGAACTCAGTTCCTCAGGACCAAAGTCCACCACCCTAACCACTAGGCCACTCCTCCACTGTTGCTACTATTTGAGATTCTACATGGAATGTTGCTATTCCACTAGCAACATTCCATGTAGAAGTCGGCCCTTGCAGATCACCAATGTGGCCGCGCAGGCTTCTACATGGAAGGTTGCTAGTGGAATAGCAACATTCCATGTAGAATCTCCAATAGTATCTATTTTATTTTTGATACATTTGTACCCTGCGCTTTCCCACTCATGGCAGGCTCAATGCGGCTTACATGGGGCAATGGAGGGTTAAGTGACTTGCCCAGAGTCACAAGGAGCTGCCTGTGCCTGAAGTGGGAATCGGACTCAGTTCCTCAGTTCCCCAGGACCAAAGTCCACCACCCTAACCACTAGGCCACTCCTCCACTGCTGCTACTATTTGAGATTTTACATGGAATGTTGCTATTCCACTAGCAAAGCAACATTCCATGTAGAAGTCGGCCCTTGCAGATCACCAATGTGGCTGCGCAGGCTTCTACATGGAATGTTGCTAGTGGAATAGCAACATTCCATGTAGAATCTCAAATAGTAGCATCAGTGGAGGAGTGGCCTAGTGGTTAGGGTGGTGGACTTTGGTCCTGAGGAACTGAGTGCAATTCCCACTTCAGGCACAGGCAGCTCCTTGTGACTCAGGGCAAGTCACTTAACCCTCCATTGCTGCATTGAGCCTGCCATGAGTGGGAAAGTGTGGGGTACAAATGTAACAAAAAAAAAATAGGTACTATTGGAGATTCTACATGGAATGCATCACTTTGCACTTGCTCACATTAAACATCATCTGCCCTTTAGACGCCCAGTCTCGTAAGGTCCTCTTGTTATTTTTCACAATCCTCCCGCTATTTAACGACTTTGAATAACTTCAGCGTGCAACTCACTTAGGGCTGAATTCAGTAATCATTGCCCAAATTTGGGCACTGGAGAAAATGAGCGTTGAGCACTATTTTAAAAATGGCGCTCCAACTTGGGTGCCATGTATACAAGGGCGGCCTGACCATTCTGGGCCGTACCCGGTTGCCCACCGCTGCCACACACTAAAGCCACCCCCGAGCCTCAGTGGGCCCTCCCTGCTCCCACCTTGAAGGACCCTGGTGGTCTAGTGGCCTCTGCAAGGGCAGAAAAGAACAACATTCTCTCCTGCCCACTGCAGCTATTCTGCCTGACGCCACTGTGTCAAATGGCTGCCTCATTTGGCCTGTCCACAGAGAAAGCTAGGTTGCTTACCTGTAGTGGTGGTTCTCCATGGACAACATGATAAGCTGACCACACAACCCATCATGCCTCCCCTTGGGTGGAATTATCAACTTCTTCTTCAGCTAGTAACCAACTGACTGGTAAGGTGACAAGGACAGCGTTAGCTACTAGGAGGGGATCTCCACACTACTACTACTACTACTTATCACTTCTATAGCGCTACAAGGCATACACAGCACTGTTAGAAACTCATGCAAAAGCCACAACGAAGAAGATGTTCAACATGATGTGGGTACTGAAAAGAGTAAAACCATTCCTCCCACAGAAAACTTTCCACAATCTAGTACAATCCACAGTACTCACCCATGCCGACTACTGCAACAGCATCTTCATCGGTTGCAAAGCCCAAATCATGAAAAAACTCCAAACCGCCCAAAACACAGCAGCCAGACTCATTTTTGGCAAATCACGATTTGAAAGTGCAACACCACTACGTGAAAAACTTCACTGGCTCCCTATCAAGGAACGCATAAACTCCAAAGCCCACACAATGATCCACAAGATCCTCCATGGCGAAACTCCAAGCTACATGACCAACTTGATTGATCTACCAGCCAGGAACGGGTTCAAATCTTTTCGAACATATCTCAATCTCCATCTTCCCAATTGCAAAGGCCTCAAATACAAAACCTACTAAGCATCCAACTTCTCCGTTATAGGCAGCAAACTCTAGAACGCAATACCTCGACACATCCGAACAACCAATGAATATCTACCCTTTCGAAAGCTGCTGAAAACTTACCTCTTCAAACAAGCTTACCCAAACAACCCAACTTAATCCTCAAACCTCATCCACACCACTAACACTACCCATACTCCAATCCTCTCCCCCACAACTCTTCCTATTGTCCTACTCTCTACAACTGGGTTATCTCTGTGATACTTTGTACCATCTTTGTGATACTTTGTACCATACCTTGTAAGCCGCACTGAACCTGCTATCGAGCGGGAAAGAGCGGGGTATAAATGCTATAAATAAATACATCATACACGAAAAAGACAGTCCCTGCTCAAAGAGCTCACAATCTAAATAAGACAGGTAAACAGACAGAACAACTAAGAGGTAAGGAAATTAAAGAGGTGGGGTACAGGGCAAGTGAGTAAAGGTTAGGAGGCAAAAGCAGTGTCAAAGAGGTGGGCTTTTAGCCTGGACTTGAAAACGGCCAAAGACGGGGCTAGACGTACAGGCTCGGGAAGTCTATTCCAGGCATGAGGTGCAGCAAGATAAAAGGAACGGAGTCTGGAATTAGCAGTAGAGGAGAAGGGGACAGACAAGAGAGATTTATCTACAGAGTGGAGTATCCGAGGGGGGGAGGGTGTAGGGAGAGACAAGAGTGGAGAGGTACTGGGGAGCGGCAGAGTGAATGCACATGCCCAGAAAGTCTTTGAGGCCTTTCTGGGCTCTTGTAGAGCACATTTAGAATACTGGGACTGGGGGGCATGCGATGAAGCTACAAAGTAGTAAATTTGGGATGAATCCGAGAGAATACTTCTTCACTCGAAGTGTGGTTAAACTCTGGAATTCGTTGCTAGAGAATGTGGTGGAGGTGGTTGGCTTAGCGGAGTTTTAAAAAGGTTTTGACGGCTTCCTAAAGGAAAAGTCCACAGACCATTATTAAATGAGCACTCTACCAAAACCCTCATCCACACCCTTGTCACCTCTTGTTTAGACTACTGCAATCTGCTTCTTGCTGGCCTCCCACTTAGTCACCTCTCCCCTCTCCAGTCAGTTCAAAACTCTGCTGCCCGTCTCGCCTTCCGCCAGGGTCACTTTACTCATAACTACCCCTCTCCTCAAGTCGCTTCACTGGCTCCCTATCCGTTTTCGCATCCTGTTCAAACTTCTTCTACTAACCTATAAATGTACTCACTCTGCTGCTCTCCAGTATCTCTCCACACTCGTCCTTCCCTACACCCCTTCCCGTGCACTCCGCTCCATAGATAAATCCTTCTTATCTGTTCCCTTCTCCACTACTGCCAACTCCAGACTTCGCTCCTTCTGTCTTGCTGCGCCCTATGCCTGGAATAGACTTCCTGAGCCCCTACGTCTTGCCCCATCCTTGACCATCTTTAAATCTAGATTGAAAGCCCACCTCTTTAACATTGCTTTTGACTCGTAACCATTTGTATCCACTCGCCTCCACCTACCCTCCTCTCCTCTTTCCTCTACACATTAATTGATTTGTTTGCTTTATTTTTTTGTCTACTAGATTGTAAGCTCTTTGAGCAGGGACTGTCTTTCTTCTATGTTTGTGCAGCGCTGCTTACGCTTTGTAGCGCTATAGAAATGCTAAATAGTAGTAGTAGTAGTATTTAACAGGTGCTGCTAGGTGGTGTCATCACCTGTATGTGGCTGGCTTAACAAGCTGTCCATGGAGAACACCTGCTACAGGTAAGCAACCTAACTATAACATATTTGTATAAATTTTCAGCTCCTTTAATTTAAGGTAGTCTCAGCTTCTTGGGTCACAGCATAATGTGAAGTCACTTTTGGTCCCTTAATTAATCTTTCCTTGGCTCCGATTTAGCAATAGAGCGGGGGGTGGGGGTGGTGGTCATGTTAGTCTCCAGGGGGCATCCTTTGGTTACTCTATTTCTGCCTCCTGACTAAGGAAAATTAGATTAACAGGTGGGGGGCATTGAACGAGCGGAAGCAACTAGATGGGGTGGGCTGAATTCTATTACACGCACAGGAACAGAAAATGCCAGGTATTTGAGAAAAACAGAAAACAAACTCAGACTGGTTCAAGCGCTGGGCTGTGGCCGCTTTGATGTGAAAGCCGCGGTCAAGGCTGTTCCAAGCAGGTGTGTTGCTCTAGCCTTTCTCACCCGTAAGATAGATAAATACATAGGCATACTCGTGTGCTTACTCTGTATTTTATCCCAGCCTTCAACCTACTGAGTTTAGAAGAGAGTTTGTTTTTTAATCCCTTCTTTAATTTCCTACAAATTTCCTTGGCAGATGTGCTCTACAGGATGTTCTATACTCCACAGGCTTTTTCAAGACATATTTCCTCAGAGGAACATCTGGTCAAACTATAAGGTCAAAGTGACTGACTGGGCCCAAGCAGCCTCATCCAAACTGGAGTAGGGGATCCAACTTTGTGATGCTGACAGAAACAGAGCAGGCCTTTCCTATGGAAAAGGAATGGGAAGCGTTATACTGCCATTCTGTGATTTTTGCAACTACATTCAAAGCCGTTTACATATTATATACAGGTACTGATTTGTACCTGGGGCAATGGGGGGTTAAGTGACTTGCCCAGAGTCAAAAGGAGCTGCAGTGGGAATTGAACCCAGTTCTCCAGGATCAACGTCCACTGCACTAACCACTAGGCTACTCCTTCACTAACAACATTCCACGTAGAGTCTCAAATAAGGAAAGGGAAATTGGGACTTGATATACTGCCTTTCTATGGTTTTTGCAACTACATTCATGTTATATACAGGTACTTATTTGTACCTGGGGCAATGGAGGGTTAAGTGACTTGCCCAGAGTCACAAGGAACTACAGCGGGAATCAAACCCAGTTCCCCAGGATCAAAGTCTGCTGCACTAACCACTAGGCTACTCCTTGGTCTTCGGGATTCCAGAATCAGAATCTTGCTATTCTTTGGGATTCTACATGTTATCAATAGAAATCAAACAAAATAAAACATGGAAAAGAAAATAAGATGATACCTTTTTTATTGGACATAACTTAATACATTTCTTGATTAGCTTTCGAAGGTTGCCCTTCTTCGTCAGATCGGAAATAAGCAAATGTGCTAGCTGACAGTGTATATAAGTGAAAACATTCAAGCATTACTATGACAGTAAAATAGATACCATTGGAGATTCTACATGGAATGTTGCTACTATTGGAGATTCTACATGGAATGTTGCTATTCCACTAGCAACATTCCATGTAGAAGGCTGCGCAGGCTTCTGTTTCTGTGAGTCTGACGTCCTGCACGTACGTGCAGGACGTCAGACTCACAGAAGCAGAAGCCTGCGCGGCCACATTGGTAATCTACAAGGGCCGACTTCTACATGGAATGTTGCTAGTGGAATAGCAACATTCCATGTAGAATCTATAGAAATCAAACCAAATAAAACATGGAAAAGAAAATAAGATGATACCTTTTTTATTGGACATAACTTAATACATTTCTTGATTAGCTTTCGAAGGTTGCCCTTCTTCCTCAGATCGGAAATAAGCAAATGTGCTAGCTGACAGTGTATATAAGTGAAAACATTCAAGCATTACTATGACAGTCTGACAGGGTGGGAGGATGGGGGTGGGTCGGAGGTATGCATGGGGACATCAAAGCATATCATTGATATTCTAACAGGATGGGTGTGGATAGGTGAGGGGTGGGGTGATCAACAGAGACATACAGCTTTATGGTTTATAATGGGCTAGGAACCCCAGATCCTTGTTAAGTCCTTTCTGTTGGGTGGACGAAGAAGGGCAACCTTCGAAAGCTAATCAAGAAATGTATTAAGTTATGTCCAATAAAAAAGGTATCATCTTATTTTCTTTTCCATGTTTTATTTTGTTTGATTTCTATAGATTCTACATGGAATGTTGCTATTCCACTAGCAACATTCCATGTAGAAGGCGGCCCTTGTAGATCACCAATGTGGCCGCGCAGGCTTCTGCTTCTGTGAGTCTGACGTCCTGCACGTACGTGCAGGACGTCAGACTCACAGAAACAGAAGCCTGCACATCCTTCTACATGGAATGTTGCTAGTGGAATAGCAACATTCCATGTAGAATCTCCAATAGTAGCAACATTCCATGTAGAATCTCCAATGGTATCTATTTTACTGTCATAGTAATGCTTGAATGTTTTCACTTATATACACTGTCAGCTAGCACATTTGCTTATTTCCGATCTGACGAAGAAGGGCAACCTTCGAAAGCTAATCAAGAAATGGATTTTCCTTTAGGAAGCCATTCAACCCTTTTTTAAACCCCACTAAGCTAACTGCTTTTACTACATTCTCTGGCAATGAATTCCAGAGTTCTGACCAAGGAAAAAAGCCGCTCAAATTGAAAAAATAAAACGAGGCCATATATTTTAACAATGTTTCTAGGCAATCCCAGATTTGATTAAATACAACATTCATTAATTGCTGTATGTGTACATGTTATTCTAGTGAAAAGAACCCCTAGTTTTTGGCCTGCTTCTGCACATATGAACTTCCACCTCAGTCAGAGACTGAGGTGGAAATGTGAATGTGGAAATGTGGATCCTACGTCTGCTTCCAGAGTGTTCACAGACCAGGTATCGGCTAACGCATAAAGATAGAACCGCATGCCCTATCTATGCGCTAACCTTGCCCGGTCAGCGCTGAACAGTGGCGTAGCCACAGGTGGGCCTGGGTGGGCTGGGGCCCACCCATCAGTAGCATATGTTTAGCAGTAGCGGTGGGGATCCCAAGCGCCGCCAGCTGAAGACTTTCCCCCTGATGGTAACGAAAACGCTACTCTCCATGATACTGGCACCTGCACATGCTCAGACTGCCAAGGTGGAAAGAAGTGTTTTCCCGCCAGCTGAGATATTTTTTTTGTGGTGGGGGGGGGGGGGGGGGGAGGGAGAACATGGTGCCCACCCACTTCTTGCCCAGGCCCACCCAAAATCTGTTGTCTGGCTACGCCCCTGGCGCTGAATATCGGGGCATAACTTTTTACCCGCCCCTGAGATAGCCGGTTTCTGGTTACACATTATCCATGAATATTCAGCACAGTTAACCGGTTTTCTCCCGCTGAATATTTGGGGATAGCCAGCTATCTGCAATTTAACCAGTCAGCAGCCATTACCAACCACTTTTTGAATATCGAGGTAAGTTCCTCTGTTTCTATGTTAGGAATCTAATCGTAACACCTTTTTGGAGTATCAAATCCTCTTTCAGGCTTGGCATCTCTCGATGCAGTACTTCTTCTGCAGGCCAGACGTTGCTCCTTCTTTGGGATTTTACCAGAGGCCATTAGATGCCTGTGCTTGCTCCTCTCTCCTGAAGACGATCGATTTAAAAGTGTCCGAGGTCAGTACCTGATTTATCTCCTCTTCTCAGACTGCTCGCTGTCTGCTCCGAGTCTTGGGAGACAGAGTGATTCAGCTTCACATCACTGTCCATCTTGTTTCAGAATCCTCAGGTGGCACCAGCTCCGACAGAGAAGATTATGGTAATGACACGGTGCACAACAAAGAAGGATTTTTGTTTCTCAGGTCCCTGATGACCTCTAGTGATATTTGCTGGTCTCTAGCTGTGACCTGGTGGTGGTGTGTGTCGGACTGCGTCTTTAGAACGTCACAATGTCTCTGTAAGAACCAGGGGCATAGCAAGACCCCACGGTGGGAGGGGGCCAGAGCCCGAGGTTGGGGGCACATTTTTGAGTGCCACCCCGCTGCTCCCCCCACCGCCAGGCCCACCTCGCCTCCTCATCCTCCCCCCCCTCCCCACCGCCTCACCTCGCCCCCTCACAAACATATACCTTTGCTGGCGAGGGTCCCCAACCCCCACCAGCCAAAGCCTTCTTCAACGCGGTCTCCGGCACAGCCGCGTTCGCTGCCTTCCCCCTGCTCTTCTTTCTTCTTGCTCCTCCTGTGCACGCTGACGCTGAGTTATACGTGCAGGACGTCAGACTCAGAAACAGAATGAAGCTTTGCACCGGAAGAAAAGGACCTTGGCTGGCGGGGGCTGGGGTCCCCCGCCAGCAAAGGTAGGAGACGGCGGGTTGGCGGCGGGAGGGTCCAGGGCCAAATCTACAGGGGCCCAGGCCCCCGTGGCCCCACATAGTTACGCCACTGGCTTAAACAGTATTCTATAAGCCGCGCCTAAAGTTTGTTGCAGTTTATAGAATGCATGCTTAAGTGCAGAGTCATGTGTAAACTTAGGCACACACGCAAGCCAAACCACCACGAGGGTGGAGGTACACAAATTCCTATGAAAAGTAGAATCTGAGGAAAGGGGGAGTAGGAGGAGTAGGCTCTTGAACAACGCTAGTAGGCAACATAGGTTAGGAACAATCTCTTTATTTAAATATACACTCGACTCAACACAGCCGTGTTTCGGCACTACAGACGCCTTCCTCAGGAGTCTATGAAATAAAACCAAACAATGGTAATAAAACAAATGTGCAAAACAAAAGTAAAATAAGTATAAAACGTTAAATGTGTGATGAACATAAATTACATATAAAATTTAAAATAAAAACATAAAAAAAATTTTATATAAAAAAATGTATTGCAGAAATGCTAGAATATATATATATATATATATAAATAAATACATACACATAAAAATACATATACTCATACATATATACATATATAGTTTTCAAATATATAATAAATACTTAAATTATTAAAAAATATTAGATTATATATAACATACAATAAAGGTGTTGTATATTACCAATCAAAGAAGGATGATATTTAAAAATTAGCAGAAAAAAACGTCAAAATGAAGTATAACGAAAAAAACTCAAAATACAGTGAAATAAATAAATAAAACACACTTAAAATCAATTAGTAAATAATATATGATATTGGTCCTGAGGAACTGAGTTGAATTCCCACTTCAGGCACAGGCAGCTCCTTGTGACTCTGGGCAAGTCACTTAACCCTCCATTGCCCCATGTAAGCTGCATTGAGCCTGCCATGAGTGGGAAAGTGCGGGGTACAAATGTAACAAAAATAAAATAGATACTATTGGAGATTCTACATGGAATGTTGCTGCTATTGGAGATTCTACATGGAATGTTGTTACTATTGGAGATTCTACGTGGAATGTTGCTATTCCACTAACAACATTCCATGTAGAAGGCTGCGCAGGCTTCTGCTTCTGTGAGTCTGACGTCCTGCACGTACGTGCAGGACGTCAGACTCACAGAAGCAGAAGCCTGCGCGGCCACATTGGTGATCTCCAAGGGCTGACTTCTACATGGAATGTTGCTAGTGGAATAGCAACATTCCATGTAGAATCTCAAATAGTAGCAACAGTGGAGGAGTGGCCTAGTGGTTAGGGTGGTGGACTGGGGAACTGAGTTCAATTCCCACTTCAGGCACAGGCAGCTCCTTGTGACTCTGGGCAAGTCACTTAACCCTCCATTGCCCCATGTAAGCCACATTGAGCCTGCCATGAGTGGGAAAGCGCGGGGTACAAATGTAACAAAAAAAAATCAAGGGGCTCTCACTGGCACAGTCCACTCAGTGCAGCCCTCTTTCTTACCCTTAAATAATGCAGGGCCCCAAAGAGTGATTGGCTTACCTTATTGATCTAGTCTGGGGCTTCTGATATCTCCATATCAAATCTTCTTCTAAGGCAGTAGTCATGGCTTGGGAGGAGGGAGGAGGGAGGAGGGAGGAGGGAGGAGGGGGGAGGGGGGTGGGGGGGGGGGGGAACCACAGCAGGGCACCAGGGTTTGATGTCTGCTTTAGAATATTCCTTCTGTCTCTGAAGCTTAATGTATGCTCTGATTTCCTTTGAAGTCTTCAATCCCAAATGACAGCATCACACAATACAGCCAGGGTCACATAATATGTTTCCCCTGCATGGTTTTGCCAAATTGCCACAGATCTAAGGCCCTTACTGTAGCGAAGAAGGTATCTCTACACTGTGCAGTTTGCAATTGTTCCTAGATTACAGGCAAGATGTAAGAGCTGATATGAAATGCCATCACATAGGGAATCGAGCATACCATTGTGTCTCTTTTAAGCCCTCAGCTATACATTAATAATGAGTTCTGCAGGGAAGGATTATTTGTGCGGTCAGAGAATGGACAGTCCTCAAACAAGGGTTCTTAGGTGTCCCTATTGTATTGAACCAGGCTTGATTTGAAGACAAATGCATACATAGAAGTGGCCTAGTGGTTAGAGCACTGGTCTTGTAATCCAGAGGTGGCTGGTTCAAATCCCACTGCAGCTCCTTGTGATCTTGGGCAAGTCACTTAACCTTCCATTGCCTCAAGTACAAACTTAAATTGTGAGCCCTCCTGGGACAGAGAAATATCCAGAGTACCTGAATGTAACTCACCTTGAGCTACTACTGAAAAAGGTGTGAGCAAAATCTAAATACATAAATGATCACAGGATCTTTTCTTACTGGGCAAATGAAAGTAAAAATGAGGGGTTACGACAGTGCCAAGTTTGTGGGGAAAAGAAAGTTTTCTCAGGCACAGAGCCTGCCTGAAATAGCAGTTTCTCAGGAGCTGCCCTGGCGAAAATAGCCATCCTCAACTGCAAATTAGAGATGGTTGCTTTGGCCATGGAAAGCAAGACTAACAAAAAAACACTTTTATTTTCCTTGATGCTTGCTCCTGAAAATCTGTATTATCTGTGATCTATGAGGAGTAATGCAGCAAATTTGCCAAATTATCCTTCTTGAGTACCAAACAACTCTGTGTGAATAAGAGGAAAAAGCAGCAATAAATTACACACCAAACCTTCCGTACCTTAATCTGATGATACAAAAGACCAGGAATGTTTTAAGATTACTCATCCATTGTGTTCAAAAATGCTTCTTCAGAATGAGACAGTTTCACTCCGTCCAGTCTTTCTTCGATCAAGAATGCCTTGAGGAAGGTCCTGCACTTCCCAATCCTAGACCTTAGACTGTATCTTTCTAAAGTTAGTTTTGGGTGTGTCTGTTTTCTGGTGTACCTTGGATCTGTCCCGTCACTCAATGGCCTTCTGTTTTCTTTTCTTTTCTTTTTATATATTTGTGAAATTTTTGTGAACTCGATTAGATATAGGATTTCCCAGGATTTGGCAATTCATCAAGTTATTAATAAACAAACATAAAGGACATTAAACTTTTGCAAACTGAAAACACCGCCGTCAAATAACTTACAGGTGCCACTCATCGAGATCGTGTTCCTCCATTACTACAACAGGAACATGGTTGTCAATATCTGCACAAATCCCTTTCAAAATACTGACAATTATTCATAAAATACATTTATTTATTTATTTATTTATTTTATTTGTTATATTTGTATCCCACATTTTCCCACCTATTTGCAGGCTCAATGAGGCTTTCATAGTACCGTAAAGGCGTTCGCCAATTCCGGTATGAACAAATACAGTAATGTTGTGGTAGAATAAGGTTCGTGTGTACAGACACATTAGGGCAGGGGCGGGCAACCTCGGTCCTCGAGGGCCGCAATCCAGTCGGGTTTTCAGGATTTCCCCAATAAATATGCATGAGATCTATTTGCACACAGTGGAGGTGGTGCATGCAGATAGATCTCATGCATGTTCACTGGGGAAATCCTGAAAACCTGACTGGATTGTGGCTGTCGAGGACCAAGGTTGCCCACCCCTGCATTAGGGAATCATCGAGACGAAGAGAATCGTAAAGAGGAAGAGTTATTAGGTGACCTAGTACCATTGATTGTACCAGGTTACGGAATATTTCCCTCTGGAAGAAAGGTTTTACTCGTTTGAGTTTCCACATTGAGTGGAACATTTTCTTTGTTGTAGTTTTCGCTTGGCTTTCTAGCGTGAGGTTTCGGTCGATTGTAACTCCGAGAATTTACAGGCTGTCTGAAACAGGAAGGGTGTAATCTGGGATGTTTATATTGGTGGGTTTGTTCGTGTTGTATTGGGATGAGAGGATGAGACAGTGTGTTTTTTCTGCGTTGAGTTTCAGTTGAAATGCATCCACCCATGAGTTCATGATTTGCAGGCTGAGTTTGATTTCGTTTGTGATTTCTGTTAGATCGTGACATCATCTGGTGATCAAGAAAAACTCATGGAGATCAGATAAGTTACACACATGACCAGCTAAAATATAAAATGTATGTGTGTTTAACCTTATTTATTTCATTTAAAAGGCTATTGCAAAACAGGTGCGATAAGTTAAGGATTTGGGGGAGGGGCAGGAGGGTAATTTACAAAGTTTACAAAGAAAATGCTTTGTCTGTGAATTGTTTGCTCAGTTGAAAGGGGGGGGGGGGTTTGGGGACGGGGCAGAGGGGAGAGGGGGTGTTTTGTTTTTTGCTTTTTTTACATTTGCTGGCCCTTGTCTGCTAAGGGCTGGGCAATTTAACACAAGTACTGTGCATTCAGCAAACTGTAGTGCAAGCAGACTGCTCCAGTCCCCATACCAGGGGCGTAGCCAGACAACAGATTTTGGGTGGGCCTAGGCAAGAAGTGGGTGGGCAGCAAGTGTTCTCCCCTTCACCCACCACCAAAACAAAATCTCAGCTGGCGGGAGAACGCTTCTTTCCACCTTAGCAGTCTGCAGCAGGCACGCGCTGAAAACTGAGCATGCGCAGGTGCTGGTATCCTGGAGAATAGCGTTTTCATTACCATCAGGGGGAAGTCTTCTGCTGGCGGAGCTTGGGATCCCCACCTGCTACCACTAATACGTGTGCTGCTGTTGGGTGGGCCTGAGCCCTAATTGGGTGGGCCCTGGCCAACCCAGGCCCACCTGTGGCTACGGCACTGCCCCAACACCGACAGCTCCAGACCTGCCGGAAAATTTTGCACGTTAAAGGTAGGTACTCAGTGCACAGAAATACTTGGGCATCGCTCAGAGTACTCATTTTAATACTATTGAGCTTGTTGTAACATAGTAACATAGTAGATGACGGCAGAAAAAGACCTGCACGGTCCATCCAGTCTGCCCAACAAGATAACTCATATGTGCTACTTTTTGTGTACACCCAACCTTGATTTGTACCTGTGCTCTTAAGGGCACAGACTGTATAAGTCTGCCCAGCACTATCCCCGCCTCCCAACCACCAGCCCCGCCTCCCACCACCGGCTCTGGCACAGACCGTATAAGTCTGCCCAGCAGTATCCCCGCCTCCCAACCACCGGCTCTGGCACAGACCGTATAAGTCTGCCCAGCACTATCCCTGCCTCCCAACCACCGGCTCTGGCACAGACCGTATAAGTCTGCCCCGCCTTCCGATCTCGACTAAGCTCCTGAGGATCCATTCCTTCTGCACAGGATTCCTTTATGCTTATCCCACGCATGTTTGAATTCCGTTACCATTTTCATTTTCACCACCTCCCGCGGGAGGGCATTCCAAGCATCCACTACTCTCTCCGTGAAAAAATACTTCCTAACGTTTTTCTTGAGTCTGCCCCACTTCAATCTCATTTCATGTCCTCTCGTTCTACCACCTTCCCATCTCTGGAAAAGGTTCGTTTGCGGATTAATACCTTTCAAATATTTGAAAGTCTGTATCATATCACCCCTGTTTCTCCTTTCCTCCAGAGTATACATGTTTAGTTCAGCAAGTCTCTCCTCATACGTCTTGTAACGCAAATCCCATACCATTCTCGTAGCTTTTCTTTGCACTGCTTCCATTTTTTTTACATCCTTAGCAAGGTACGGCCTCCAAAACTGAACACAATACTCCAGGTGGGGCCTCACCAACGACTTATACAGGGGCATCAACACCTCTTTTCTTCTGCTGGTCACACCTCTCTCTATACAGCCTAACAACCTTCTAGCTACGGCCACCGCCTTGTCACACTGTTTCATCGCCTTCAAATCCTCAGATACTATCACCCCAAGATCCCTCTCTCCGTCCGTACCTATCAGACTCTCCCCGCCTAACACATACGTCTCCCGTGGATTTCTATTCCCTAAGTGCATCACTTTGCATTTCTTCGCATTGAATTTTAATTGCCAAACCTTAGACCATTCTTCTAGCTTCCTCAGATCCTTTTTTCATGTTTTCCACTCCCTCCTGGGTTTCCACTCTGTTACATATCTTAGTATCATCCGCAAATAGGCTTTCGATAGCTGCTACAGTGAACGGTAAAAGGGACTCAGAACCCCTTTGTGCATTAGACGCTAAATAATGTTTGCTTTCGACCGGCTACAACTAACGGTAAGCTTTGTGCATTGGGTCCTTAGTCCTGACTTCCACACAGGATATACAGGTGCAGGGAGGTAACTATAGATGCTTCACATCTTTCTGTGTTGGGTATAGCAGCCAGTGTGTGCCCTTGGCCCAAAATTCTAGTCATCCAATCAAAGAAATTGATCTGATTTGTTTGAAACAATCTCTGTCTGTCAATATCATGCTATAGTTTAGATAATTCACTATCCTTCGTTAGAGTCTCCATCATTTCTCTAACCATCAAGATATAAAACTAACTGGCCTTTTTTAAAATCCTGCCAAGCTAACTGCTTTTACCATGCTATAGTTTAGATAATTCACTATCCTTCGGTAGAGTCTCCATCATTTCTCTAACCATCAAGATATAAAACTAACTGGCCTTTTTTAAAATCCTGCCAAGCTAACTGCTTTTACCATGCTATAGTTTAGATAATTCACTATCCTTCGGTAGAGTCTCCATCATTTCTCTAACCGTCAAGATATAAAACTAACTTGCCTTTTTTTTAAATCCTGCTAAGCTAACTGCTTTTTACCATAATTCTCTGGCAATGAATTCCAGACTTTAATTACACGTTGATTGAAGAAATATTTTCTCTGCTTTGTAGAAGTCAGCCTCGCATGCTGGGCATCTCCCTCCCCTTCTAACAGCCCTGTACCTCATATGGGAAATTACTATAATCATGAAAAGTAAACTTGCCATACATATACTAATTCTTTCCTGGCATGCTCATTCTCTGCAAACACTATCCCCACCAGTCTTCCTCCCTCTCCATTCAGTTTCTCTTCCTTGTTTTCCCTTGGACTTCTACCCCTGTTAGTGGACCCATCTGCTGTGCTGCTTTCTTTTTTCTTACTTTATTCAACCAAAGGTCCAGTCAGTCAGCTGAGCACAGCTGGATTCCTCTATCCAGTAGTGAACAGCAGCAAAAGAGCAGACCAAACCAGGAGGAAGAGACTGAGAGGGAATAAAAGGGAAAGGTAGAGTGTCCAGGCAGCTAGATATCCCCTCAGCCAAAAGTACCAGAAAAGTATCATGGGAGCCCCCTGCTCCTCCTGGAGTACACACCCTAAACAGCTGGGTTCCTCAGATCTGTACCCAGGGCCGGTCTTAGGCAGAGGCGACCAAGGCGGCCGCATAGGGCCCCGCGCCTAAGGGGGCCCCACTCAGCGTGCCTCAACTCTGCCTCGTGCCTCCGCTCCGACCCGGACCGGGACCGCATCGAGTCACTAAACCTCTCTCCAGCCATAGGCAGATAAAGCATTCCTGGCATACCTTGTACACTGTAGCACTGTGCTGGATCTTTTCTTAATATTTTTCCTTATTTTCTCCTTTGTTATGAGAATTGGAACTACTAATTGTAGTGGACTTGAACTGAATAATTTCTGGGGAGGAGAGGTTTCATGATGATAGCATTGTGCTTATTATTTCAATCAGTTTTTTTGTACAAGTTTAGCTTCATTTGTGTTTATTTGAAATTTCATAAATAAAAAAAATTCTAAAAATGGAACAATATTATCAATGGGGTGGAGCTAGGGTGGGGGTGGGGCTAGGATGGGGCCCCACCAAATTGGTCTGCACAGGGCCCCGCACTTGCTAAGACCAGCCCTGTCTGTACCTACCATCCAGGGCTGGTTTTTAGACATGGTGGGGACCCAGGGCAGAAATTAAGGAAGGGGCCCCCTGATTCCCCCTCCCCCTGATCTCCCCACTTGCATTGCTACTACACAGTCCAGGCGTCGCTTCCCCTTCTCCCCACCAGTCCATCTCCCTCCCTTCCCTTCTTGAAAATGTTTATTTCCCTTCTCAGAGGGGCCCTGGCATGGCAGCCATCCTCATAAGCTGCCTCCAGCTGTCCCAAAGCTTTCCCTCTCCGCCACTGCCGTGATCTGCCCAGGCAGAAACCGGAAATTACATCAGGGGGGGGGACATATCGCGGCAAAGAGAGAAAGGTTTAGGGCAGCCACAGATAGCTTGTGAGAATGGCTGAGAAGGGAAATAAATTTTGTAAGACGATGGGGAAGGGAGGAGGAGTTGGACTGTGGTGGGCAGAAAGGGAAGAGATGCCTGGACCGCGGGGCCCCCTGAAGCTGTGGGGCCCAGGGCAGCTGCCCTGTTTGCCCCCTCCCCCTAACGCCAGCCTTGCTACCATCTGCTGGAGACATACGGGTTTTCCGTTATTTCTACACGGACTGTTGATCCCTTATTCACCAAGTCATATGTCATATTTAACGTTCTAGTCAACAGAAATTCTTGGTAGTCCCATCTTCCACATTTACAGTATGCTGTAAAAAGATGTTCTACTTTACCTGTACTGTACTGCCTCCCATCCCCCCACCCCCCTCTGTCTTTTCTGTACCTGGCTGCTAGTCACTGCCGGTAGCCATAGACAGGAATGCAGCCATCCCTGGCTTTTGCTACTATGGCAGCCCAGTATCTGGAATACACATCTTTTCTTCAGTTACAAGATGGTCAAGGTCAAATGTACCAATAGGGTGTTGGCAGGACACCTATGCTACCTTCCATTGCTGTAGGAGGGGGGAGAGGTGACGACATCACTTTTTCTATAAGAATACCTGCACACAAAGAATTAGCCATATTTTGCAGGAGACTTTTCTCTGTCCTGATTCAGGGCATCCTTGCTAATTGGCTATTCTCCAGGAAATATATTTTCCATTCTTTATTTCTGCATTGCTTCTGCTAAGAACTATTTCTTTATAACAGAACTATCCTCTCCTTTCTTTATATTTTATCTCACTTCAGAACCACTGATATACAGTGGGGGAAATAAGTATTTGATCCCTTGCTGATTTTGTAAGTTTGCCCACTGACAAAGACATGAGCAGCCCATAATTGAAGGGTAGGTTATTGGTAACAGTGAGAGATAGCACATCACAAATTAAATCCGGAAAATCACATTGTGGAAAGTATATGAATTTATTTGCATTCTGCAGAGGGAAATAAGTATTTAATCCCTCTGGCAAACAAGACCTAATACTTGGTGGCAAAACCCTTGTTGGCAAGCACAGCGGTCAGACGTCTTCTGTAGTTGATGATGAGGTTTGCACACATGTCAGGAGGAATTTTGGTCCACTCCTCTTTGCAGATCATCTCTAAATCATTAAGAGTTCTGGGCTGTCGCTTGGCAACTCGCAGCTTCAGCTCCCTCCATAAGTTTTCAATGGGATTAAGGTCTGGTGACTGGCTAGGCCACTCCATGACCCTAATGTGCTTCTTCCTGAGCCACTCCTTTGTTGCCTTGGCTGTATGTTTTGGGTCATTGTCGTGCTGGAAGACCCAGCCACGACCCATTTTTAAGGCCCTGGCGGAGGGAAGGAGGTTGTCACTCAGAATTGTACGGTACATGGCCCCATCCATTCTCCCATTGATGCGGTGAAGTAGTCCTGTGCCCTTAGCAGAGAAACACCCCCAAAACATAACATTTCCACCTCCATGCTTGACAGTGGGGACGGTGTTCTTTGGGTCATAGGCAGCATTTTTCTTCCTCCAAACACGGCGAGTTGAGTTCATGCCAAAGAGCTCAATTTTTGTCTCATCTGACCACAGCACCTTCTCCCAATCACTCTCGGCATCATCCAGGTGTTCACTGGCAAACTTCAGACGGGCCGTCACATGTGCCTTCCGGAGCAGGGGGACCTTGCGGGCACTGCAGGATTGCAATCCGTTATGTCGTAATGTGTTACCAATGGTTTTCGTGGTGACAGTGGTCCCAGCTGCCTTGAGATCATTGACAAGTTCCCCCCTTGTAGTTGTAGGCTGATTTCTAACCTTCCTCATGATCAAGGATACCCCACGAGGTGAGATTTTGCATGGAGCCCCAGATCTTTGTCGATTGACAGTCATTTTGTACTTCTTCCATTTTCTTACTATGGCACCAACAGTTGTCTCCTTCTCGCCCAGCGTCTTACTGATGGTTTTGTAGCCCATTCCAGCCTTGTGCAGGTGTATGATCTTGTCCCTGACATCCTTAGACAGCTCCTTGCTCTTGGCCATTTTGTAGAGGTTAGAGTCTGACTGATTCACTGAGTCTGTGGACAGGTGTCTTTCATACAGGTGACCATTGCCGACAGCTGTCTGTCATGCAGGTAACGAGTTGATTTGGAGCATCTACCTGGTCTGTAGA